>NC_139587.1:26925443-27117943 GCF_946808225.1 Silurus aristotelis | reverse complement strand
ATGCGGTTGATTTCATATGGTTTTAATAGTGAAAGGTGTTTTTCTAGGAATTAGCCTGCATAGTCTTCTGATGATTTGTGATGATTATCCTGTTTTTATGTTTTTACGTTTTCAACTGATCTGATCAAACTCGAGATGTAGCAAAAAGTTGAGACGAGTTCCGCAACACGCCAACAGATGGCAGCACAAGGCTGCACGCACAGTCACAGGGAGCGCCGAACCTTCATAAGTCAGTGTACTCTGCCCACGTGGGTTACCAAGTCTCCAATTTTTACACGAGTTTCTCGCCGGGAACGCGATCTCACTTCCGCACCCTCCCTACTCGCCAGATTGGGCTCCTGCGCTTTGACTCCGCCCTCTTCCCCAAAGATAAAGATGCTGCTCAAAGGTCAGCGTTTAGACCCCGTTGCAGAGATCTGGCACGAATCTCAGAAGGTCCTTCGACATGCTTTAAAAAGAAGACGTCGTTCCAGAACACCACCGGGGGCGCTGTTTTGCTGTTGCAAGGGGACTATTTTGAAGGTGATCTTGTGGAAACGTAGATAAATAAATGACTTTCTTGTAAACGGAGCGAGTCTCAACTTTTTGATACCGTGTAGGACTTCCAAGTTGAGTTTGATCTACGGGTTTTAGTTTCAAATCTTTTTCATGACCTTCTGAAGCACTTCCTTCACTGACAATTATTTCTAATGATATATTATGACTTTAATCATTCGGGTGACTCTTGGTGTCACCCAGATGAGGATGGGTTCACCTTTTGAGTCTGGTTCCTCTCAAGGTTTCCTCCTTATGCCCTCTAAGGGAGTTTCTCCTTCTATCGCGGATACATTTAAATATAAGTGAACTTGTGTCTCGAAGCAGTTTTGCGGAATGGAAGAATTATAGAACATCCATTGTTCAAAGTGCTATAACAATAAAATTTAATTGATTCAAACTGACGATCTTGATCGTGTTTCGAGTTGATCTTGATATCCCTTGATCTTGAACCCTATCAAAAACCCTTGTCCAAGCATTGATGCTGCTGCCACCGTGATTTAACGTCATGCTCTGGTGTAAACCAATGCAAAATCACACAATTATAATATATTGTTTTTGGATGCAGTATCCATGGTTTCTGCAGGTTTTAGTCAAATTTAAAACTTTTTAAAGACCATTATGGATGGTATCATGGTAAGGACCTGTATCATGACCTCAAAAACACACACATTAATAAAATCTTGGGCAAATATTCGCAATAATTTTAGTGCAATTATAATAATAATAGTAATAATAATAATAATATTAACATGTGTAATAAATTCGATCATTGAAGGTTTTTGCTATTTGTTTCACTGCTGCTACTCATTTCATACAGTTGATTTCAATAAGATTGGACATTCGTGAAAATATACTGTAAATACTTGATATATCATTTAATACGTGTATTTTCTTTTTTAAATTTCTCATATTTAAATTTACTTTCTTTTTCCTGTGCGCGACTGCAACCCAACAATTTCACACTGGGATCGATAAAATGTTCTGATGACGATTCCGATTTGCTTCAAATGGGTTGGAGAGGAAAGCGTAGATCTCCTGAACCTCTAAACAGCTTAGTCATGAATTCTTCATGCTGATTGCACCCCAGGAACCTCTACGATGGAGCATCTTCCCAGAAGAGTGGAAATGATACCGTTCAGGAGGAATATACCAAATCTTAAGGTCGGGTGTCCAAATATTTTTTATTTATACAGTGCGTTTTGCCACGTCAGATTACTGTATTATTATTATTGATTATTACAATTATTATTATCCACGACCCATTTCACGTCTATTACCATTCAGCAGGTCGTACGGGAAACTCTTTTCATAGGAAAAGAAATAAAGAACGTTTTGTTAGATTTACCCTCGGGACACCAGGCTCTTGAATCCGTGAGCCACCAGGACGCAAAAGCCCATGCTGGGCACGTAGAGCACGCGCTCGGCCACCACGAAGCCCACCGGGAAGAACAGGTTGGAGGCTGGGATGAAGGGCAGAACGATCAGAGAGAGAGCCTGAGGAAAGAGACACGAGAGCCGGCAATCAGCATCACTCGTCACAGGATTAGCGCTAGACATACGCTTACATATACATCTTTTTTTCTTTTTTCCAGACCTCCACAGCTAGACGGAGGCCTACATCCGGGAGGTGCTGACAAGAAAACCCTGATGGGCAGGAAGAGAGTAATACAAATAAATAGAGTGAGAGAAAAGGAGAAGGCAGTCTTTTTTTTCCCCCCGTCCATTCAATGGACACGTACACTTTTGGTCAAAAGTGTTGGGACAACGGACTTGTGGTTCTTCAACAAACTCTAACCGCAGAGTTGGAGGCACACTAGGGGGCGCACCAGTAACCGTAATACACATTACATGATTTTTTAAACAATAATTTACATGGTGCAACCTGGTGCAATTAGTTTGATAGTTGATTTTTTTTTTTTTATATTTTTGTCTTTGCTTCATATTTGTTTTTGTTTTTTTTTTGCTGCTATAACATGGAAATTTCCCCACTGTGGGATGAATAAACTCTTCTCTTCTCCTCCTGTATCGGACATCTTTTGTTGTGGAAGCATGACATTTTTCCTTCGTGTGAACTAGGAGACCTAAACCTGTTCCAGCATGAAGATCAATGGATCCATGAAGCTCTGCTTAACATCAGTTGGAGTGGAAGATCTCCAGCTACTGAGCTTCAACTATTGGGAGGAATGTGAACGCTGGCTGCACCCTGGGTCTTCACAACTCACCTAACCGACTTTACTAACACCCTTGGGGTGTTTAAAAAGACAAACCACACCAATCTTAGGCTCAGGTGTAGACGCCTTTCTCCATAAAGTGTATTTTGTTTGTCCAGGTGTTATTACGTATGTTATTACGATGTAGCTTTTAAAAAAAGAAGAAAGAAAAACCCATCAAAAGCCAAGTCGTCAATTTACTCCTGGCTTTTATTTCCCTGTTATTCACCAGCAGACAGAATAAAAATAAAACCGTACCACATGAATAGAACATTAAACTCCGGAAATTCTTTTTTTTTTTTCCTGCATTCCCTTCGTTCTTATTCACTCTTAAAAACGTTCAGGGTTTTATTTATTTATTTATTTTTACGTATCGTTAACGTCTGCGCTTTCGCTATAAGCGAACGGCAGCTCAGAGTAAAACAATAACAACAAAATGCAGAAAAAGTGAGAAAGCTACTAAACTGTGCTTTGGAGAAAAGCGTTTTAAAAGCTCACGCTGCGAATAAATAAAATAAATAATTATGTTTAAAAAATAGAATTTTTAAAATTATTATTATTATTATTATTACCGAACGTTTAATTATAAACGATGGCTGGTCGAGATGATGAATACGATGATGATAAGGAGGCCCCTCTATATACACTGCATTAACACCTCATCATAACCTGATTATGAAAATTCATATGTGGTTCTTCTGCAAACTCTTCCCATAATGTCGCAGACACATCGATTGTACAAAATGTCTGCGGATTTTCCCGCGTGAGGTTTTCCTCAATCCAACATCCAGACGTTCCAACATTTATCATTTACGTAATTTACATGAAAGGATTTAAGAAACGATGTGTTATCTGATAGAGGAAATGCGGGGTGCGTGTAGGGGGCGTGGCCTCAGTAACCCTGCAGTAAGGGGCGTGGCCTCAGTAACCCTGCAGTAAGGGGCGTGGCCTCAGTAACCCTGCAGTAAGGGGCGTGGCCTCAGTAACCCTGCAGTAAGGGGCGTGGCCTCAGTAACCCTGCAGTGAGTGTGCGTGTAAGGGGCGTGGCCTCAGTAACCCTGCAGTGAGTGTGCGTGTAAGGGGCGTGGCCTCAGTAACCCTGCAGTGAGTGTGCGTGTAAGGGGCGTGGCCTCAGTAACCCTGCAGTAAGTGTGCGTGTAAGGGGCGTGGCCTCAGTAACCCTGCAGTAAGTGTGCGTGTAAGGGGCGTGGCCTCAGTAACCCTGCAGTAAGTGTGCGTGTAAGGGGCGTGGCCTCAGTAACCCTGCAGTAAGTGTGCGTGTAAGGGGCGTGGCCTCAGTAACCCTGCAGTAAGTGTGCGTGTGATTGATGAATGTGCAGGTAGAAATTCCACAAAAATTCCATTAAATCTGGTTGTTTTGACCGAAAAGATCTTGCAATATGTTTTGCCTTTCTCCCCACGACTACATTCCCTGCTACAGATTCACCCCCCCCCACAATTTACTCACGTCTAATTCCCACAGAAAGTTTCCGATCGAGGAAAAAAAAAAAATAAACAGAACCCTAATAAGCCTTGATAAAAATATTCCCTTCACCTAAATTAGGAGACCTAAGTGTGGAAGATCTCCTGCGTTGGAATCAATGTGAACGGCACTCCAGGCCTCCTGACGCCTTGTAGCTAAATGAGCAGTAATCTCCACAAGATCTAGAGGAACATCGTCCCATGTATCTTATGGGATGTTTAAAATGAAGCACATACCAATCATATGCTCGGGTGTCCACTAACTAGTGCATGTAACGTATATAATACTAAATGAATTTGCATAACATTACACTTCAGCCGAGTCCCCACCAACCTCCACCCTCACCCCCCTGCCCGAGTTTGGTTTAGCGCTTTGGTTTAGAGCTCGTATTACGCACTGTATTCCTCTCGCTAAGTATTAGAGGTCAATAGAAATTGCATTTGATCCGAGCGATTTAGGAGAGGAAGCGGAAACGGCGCTAAATCAAATTAGGGGATTATCTAAAGAAGGATTTCTTTCGAGCGCCATGGGCCGCAAAACAGCTCGAGCAGAAACGCTCTCATTGTTCCCGCTCAGACGGGAGCGCGCCATACTCCACGGCTAATCGCTCGCCGGCTTTGTCTGAAACCCGGGGTCACCAAAACAAATATCATAAGAATCAGTCGGTGAAGAAACCAAAGCAAAGTAGACGATTACGGTCAAATCCTTTCGGCGGGTCGAAACCCTGAGAAACGAAACTGTACAAAGGGGAAAAAAAAAATCTTTACATGATTGATGGAATGAAAAATAAAAACGAATTCAAATTTCCACCTGCGTTTCCCTCGTCCTGATTAATAGCCCACTTTGTTACGGCTGTCTCTCACAACACGCCGCTCTCAGGATTTACCCCCCTGGGCACGAACCTTTTTGTGTCCTCTGAAAATGTATACGTTTACCGAACGACAAGAAGGTGTCGTGTTTTCGTTCGCGATAAGCCGCTCGTTTGTCTACGCCGCGGACGCCTTGTTCTGCCGAGGGTACGTTGGCGCCGACTTCAAAAGAGGTCAAAACAGGTTGTCAGCGAAAAAAAAAATAAATACGTGTCAAGGTGCGAAAAAAAACCTGCGTCTTCATAGACGTCTGATTGTACTAGACACCCATTGGCCAAAACCAACAGGGATTTAAAAACAACAGCGATCAAAGCTTTCCCCGAGACGTCCTCAAGCTGTGCGCTGTGTGTAATACTGGCACGGTTCAACACACACATTCTGTAAAATGAAAAACTGCCAACCGGAGAAGATTGAGTGTCCCGGGTCTTAACACTGGGAAGTTTGAGAACGGCGAAGCGGGGCCAGTCCAAACAGATTAACGTCCTTATGCAACTTATCGAGAGCGGATGAACAATATGGACCACGGCGAACTCTGGAGCAGAGTGCGTTCGCGCTGATTTGTGGTCTCGGCGTGTCAACGGATATTCGGCGGAGAAAGGAAGTTCGGCGGATGATGGATTCGTTTCGAATGTTATCGCAGAAGAACTTGAACTCCAAAAGTGTTTTGAGTACGTGTGTGTGTGTGTGTGTGTGTGTGTGTGTGTGTTTGTGAGAACACAAGAAGCAGCGACAGTCTGAAGTTGTGCAACTGTCAGGGGTCAAACACATGCAGTCAACAATGCAGGAGGATTCATCTGGGGTTTTTTGGACCAAAAAAAAAAAAAAAAAAAGGGGGAGAACGAAGGGGGGAAAAAAACAAAACACACATACATTAAAAAAACCAAAAAAATGACCAATAATTTGTGACTAATATTTGATATGTAGATCGATTTCTCGTCGCAACACCGTTTCTCGAGTGTGTTCTCTCAGCACCGCTGCTGCTACGTGAATACGACGTATCGCAACGCTACTTAGACCGAGACGTGTCCAGGTGTTATTACGTATGTTATTACGATGTAGCTGTAAAAAAAAAAAAGAAAAAAAAGAAAAACCCATCAAAAGCCAAGTCGTCTAATTTAATCCTGGCTTTTATTTCCCTGTTATTCACCAGCAGACAGAATAAAAATAAAACCGTACCACATGAATAGAACATTAAACTCCGGAAATTCTTTTTTTTTTTTCTGCATTCCCTTCGTTCTTATTCACTCTTAAAAACGTTCAGGGTTTTATTTATTTATTTATTTTTATGTATCGTTAACGTCTGCGCTTTCGCTATAAGCGAACAGCAGCTCAGAGTAAAACAATAACAACAAAATGCAGAAAAAGTGAGAAAGCTACTAAACTGTGCTTTGGAGAAAAGCGTTTTAAAAGCTCACGCTGCGAATAAAAAAAATAAATAATTATGTTTAAAAAATAGAATTTTTTTTAATTATTATTATTATTATTATTATTACCGAACGTTTAATTATAAACGATGGCTGGTCGACATTTGCATCTCACCATGAGGACGGTCTTGGCAGAACCGTGGGCGTGACGCAGGCTGTGATACGCCAGGAGGCCAAGGAGCATGTAGAAGGCCAGGGTTGCCAGATTGCGGAGGTCTAATACAGATTCCACCAAAGGTATGGTGCCCATGGTCCAGTCGCAGCACAGCTCGGATGGGTTGAGTAGGAGCCAGCCGTTTACAGGAAGCAGGTAGTTGAAGGTGAGTTGCCGGGCGGGGGAGGAGCTGACGGCTGCCGGGTTGTCAAACCTGCGACCAACAGATCCGATGATTTTACTCGCAAGAATCACAGATGATTTAATAAATCGACATCGACATAATAAATGATGCGTGCAAAATGTTGCGCTTTTAATACTTTTCAGACTTCAGAACATACAAAGCAGTAGGAGAGAGCAAGATGATCAGGAAAGAGAAGGCATTAACAGCAGGAGAGAGAGGGCAGGTACAGCAGGAGAGAGGGAGAGGGCAAGAACAGCAGGAGGAGAGGGCTAGAAAAGCAAAAGAAAAAAGGGCAGAAACAGCGGGAGAGAGACAGGGCAAGAACAGCGGGAGAGAGAGACAGGGCAGGAACGGCAGGAGAGAGAGACAGGGCAGGAACGGCAGGAGAGAGACAGGGCAGGAACGGCGGGAGAGAGACAGGGCAAGAACGGCGGGAGAGAGACAGGGCAAGAACGGCGGGAGAGAGAGACAGGGCAAGAACGGCGGGAGAGAGAGACAGGGCAAGAACGGCGGGAGAGAGAGACAGGGCAAGAACAGCGGGAGAGAGAGACAGGGCAAGAACAGCGGGAGAGAGAGACAGGGCAAGAACAGCGGGAGAGAGAGACAGGGCAAGAACAGCGGGAGAGAGAGACAGGGCAAGAACAGCGGGAGAGAGAGACAGGGCAAGAACAGCGGGAGAGAGAGACAGGGCAAGAACAGCGGGAGAGAGAGACAGGGCAAGAACAGCGGGAGAGAGAGACAGGGCAAGAACAGCGGGAGAGAGAGACAGGGCAGGAAGAGCGGGAGAGAGAGACAGGGCAGGAAGAGCGGGAGAGAGAGACAGGGCAGGAAGAGCAGGAGAGAGAGACAGGGCAGGAAGAGCAGGAGAGAGAGACAGGGCAGGAAGAGCAGGAGAGAGAGACAGGGCAGGAAGAGCAGGAGAGAGAGACAGGGCAGGAAGAGCAGGAGAGAGAGACAGGGCAGGAAAAGCAGGAGAGAGAGACAGGGCAGGAAGAGCAGGAGAGAGAGACAGGGCAGGAAGAGCAGGAGAGAGAGACAGGGCAGGAAGAGCAGGAGAGAGACAGGGCAAGAACAGCGGGAGAGAGACAGGGCAGGAAGAGCAGGAGAGAGAGACAGGGCAGGAAGAGCAGGAGAGAGAGACAGGGCAGGAAGAGCAGGAGAGAGAGACAGGGCAGGAAGAGCAGGAGAGAGAGACAGGACAGGAAAAGCAGGAGAGAGAGACAGGGCAAGAACAGCGGGAGAGAGAGACAGGGCAGGAAGAGCGGGAGAGAGAGACAGGGCAGGAAGAGCGGGAGAGAGAGACAGGGCAGGAAGAGCGGGAGAGAGAGACAGGGCAGGAAGAGCGGGAGAGAGAGACAGGGCAGGAAGAGCGGGAGAGAGAGACAGGGCAGGAAGAGCAGGAGAGAGAGACAGGACAGGAAGAGCAGGAGAGAGAGACAGGGCAGGAACAGCAGGAGAAAGACAGGGCAAGAACAGCAGGAGAGAGACAGGGCAGGAACAGCGGGAGAGAGACAGGGCAAGAACAGCAGGAGAGAGACAGGGCAAGAACAGCGGGAGAGAGACAGGGCAGGAACAGCGGGAGAGAGACAGGGCAGGAACAGCGGGAGAGAGACAGGGCAGGAACAGCGGGAGAGAGACAGGGCAGGAACAGCGGGAGAGAGACAGGGCAGGAACAGCGGGAGAGAGACAGGGCAGGAACAGCGGGAGAGGGCAAGAAGAGCAGAAAGAGATTTGATTAAGGTTTTACTTTTCTAATTGATCGATAAATAAATAAATAAATAAATAAATAACTAAACGCTTCAAGCCAGTCTGAGGTAAACAGAAGCATTTCACATGGGAACACATCTGTTCCGTCAGTTACTCTGTGGATGGTAAATGATTTGCTTGTTCTGGCGCCGCCTTAATGCAGAGATTATTAAAACCTGTGCTGCCAGAATTAAATAATCACAACAATAAAACCAAACGCAAAAACATGCGACTTGGATGTAAATCTCACTCGGTTTTAACGAGCCTGAAACTGTTTCATTAAACTTGAATTTGGTTTCGTCCTCGCATTCAACAACTTACCAGCAGTGCTATGAATCGAAGCACGACGAAAACAGCTGGAGCACTTTCATAGAACATGCTCACGAACATGTCAAACACTTGGGAGCAATCTGAGGAAAACAAATGCTTTCTTTTCGCAGATGTTTTACACCAGCATGCTCGAATAGAAGTACTGCTGCAAATCAGAGATTTCTCCAGATTCTTTGAAACCTTTGATGATATTGTGTACTGATTTGATGTTTAACATTATTCTGAATTTGTTCCACAATTTGTAGACAGTCTTTCACAGATTGGTGAAGCTCCACCTATCTTTACTTTTTTATATTTTTTTTTTACCTCTGAATGTTCAGAAACTCTGATACTAGAGACTCCATCTATTTATTAGATTCATCCTTATGGGAAACACATAGCTAAAAAAAACCCGTCCGATTCGCAGCAGAACTTCTATTCGAGCATTTGTTTTCCTCAGATTGCTTCCAAGTGTTTGACATGTTCGTGAGCATATGTAAATATGTTCCTATACTCATTAATTGTTTTTATTAATTTATTTTGTATTTAATTGTATTTCATTTTATTTAACAAATGAATGATTTGCGATACAATTCAGATTTTTAAAAAAATACTTTAATAAATAATTATGTAATAAAAAAAATACGCTAATAGTAATAATTTTTATAATAATTTAAATATGTTCATATTATACTCATTTCATTTTTTTTATTTAACTTTTTTTAACAGCTAATAAATTATCTGCAATTCAATTCTCATTATTATTTATTTTTTTTATTTTAATCATTTATTTCTTCTGATTTTTCCCCCCGTCTGTCTGTCTGTCTGCCTGCCTGTCTGTCTGTCTGTCTGTCTGTCTGTCTGTCTGTCTGTCTGTCTGTCTGCCTGTCTGCCTGTCTGCCTGTCTGCCTGTCTGCCTGCCTGTCTGCCTGTCTGCCTGTCTGCCTGCCTGTCTGCCTGTCTGTCTGTATGCCTGCCCACATTGCCCCTGCTGGTTGAGACGGTACTGCAGGTGGTACGAGGGAAGGACATGTTTCCGTATGCGGTGTAAGCTGTCTACAAATTGTGAAACAAATTCAGAATAATGTTCTGAAACATCAAATCAGTACACAATATCATCATCAAAGGCTTTAAAGAATCTGGAGAAATCTCTGTGCACAATGGACAAGGTCAAAAATTAATATTGGATGGGTGTGATCTTCAGGTGGAACTGCATTTAAAACACTTCTGATTCTGTAATTGAAATCACTGCCTGGGCTCATTAACACCTCCAGGAATCATTGTGAACACAATTTGTCATGTCATCCACAAATGCAGGGTAAATCTCTATCATGCTAAAAAGAAGGCATGTGTGAACATGATCCGGAAATGCCACCATCCTCTCTGGGCCAAAGCTCTTTTAAAATGTACTGAGGCAAATGGATTTTTTTTTTTTACAACTATGGACACCACGGCCTTTCAGACTAAAGAGGACAAGGACCATTCAGCTTGTTATCAGCGCTTAAATCAAAAAGCCGCGTCTCTGCTGGTATCAGAGTGCATTAGTAGAAGAGTCCGGGTGCTAAAATGGCCTGCCTGTAGTCTAGTTCTTTCACGTTTTGATGATAAAATGAAAAATACAATAAAGGACACCCAAAACTGTTAAGCAGCTTGAATCCTGTATCAGACACGTATGACAGAGCATTCCTCTCCCAAAACATTAGCCACTGGTGTCCTCAGATCCAAGATGTATAGGGACAAAAGATATATTTTTTCGACCATATTTTTCCTTAAAATGGTATATATTCTTAGTTTAAACATTTTATATGTTTCTTTCGGTTTATTAATGTGAATAGAAAATGGGGTTCTTGAGATTTGCAAATCATTGCATTCTGTTTTTATTGACATTTGACAGTGTGGAATTGGAAGTGTAGATTTGTGGAAGACATTATCTTTCTGATGCCTGATGCTTAATGGGGCAAAACCGGCCCTGCTGACAAAGTGGGCGGAGCCGAACCGTTTGAAATTGGGACTCGTTTCTACCGCTTCCAGTCTCATTTAATCCACGAATCTGCATTGCCTTAAGCTAAAAAAAAGAAGAAAAAGAAAAACACAACAACACTAGAGTGAATTAGCTCTTACTGTACTATTCAGACAGGATTAGCTTTAAGTTACACAAGGAAGCAACTTCGTAGGCTGCGCATTCCTGCGTCTGGAAGGATTAAAAGATTACAAGTTCTTTTCTTTACTACTGAGCGAGCAGTAAAAAGAACAGCGAATAATGCAAACCTGCCGTAGCGTGACACGCTAAGTAGTTGTCACAAAGCCAGCTCCATGAAGATCTGTAGAACACCTTTGGAATAGATGTTTCATGCTGAGAGCACCCCAGACCTCCTCACCTTTGTAGCTGAGGAGCACAAATCTCCACAAACTCTATTGTAACATCTTTCCAGAAAAGTGTATATTATTATAACAGGAAATGGCAACTTAAGGAAATGGCGACATGCTGATTGTCCTATACATGGCTTTAGAATTAACAGGTACAATTCCTCATGCGATGGGATGAAAAGGGTAAAATTTATAACAAATAAATTGTAGCCACAGGGTATACAAACTTTTGCACTCAGCTCTTTAAAAGCTCACAGTTGCCCTGGAGTTCTGATTTTCTCCACAAGCCCATCAGGATAAAAGCACACCAGTGGCTCAGGGGGTTAAGATCCTGATTAGAAGGATATGAGTTCAAACCCCAGTGTTGCACAGCTGCCACTCGGAGCAAAACCCTTAAGCCCTTGTTGCTCCAGGGGCTGCTCTGTCGTGTCTGACCCTGCGCCTTGACCCCTGCTTCCTAAGAAGGAAAAGAATTCCTAAAGAATGTGTCAAAAATTCCTGAAAGTATTTAGCGGGTAACGATGTAGTCTCACAGCTTTAGTGTTCTCTGGTTAATCCTGAGCTCAAGTTTCTGTCCGTACAGAGACAGTAGATCAGTGACTTGAACTCAGGACCTTCTGAACATCAGCAGTCCTGAACCTTTGGAGGACATCAGGAAAGTGGGATTATTTACAGAAATTGTAACCCTAAAGGACAAATTCTCCTTTCATTTGAACTACAGGACCCACACCTGTTTCAGCATGGCAATGTCTCTCTGCCAGCTCCATGAAGATATGATTCACATGGGTCTTGAGTGGCCTTCTGTAAAGCATCAACCCTATTAAGCACCTTTGGGATGAATGTAAACCTCCTTACCTCAACTACCTCAGTACCTGACATTACAAACACTCTAGTATCTGAATGAAATCTCACAAATCTCCACTAGATCTTGTGGAACATATTCCCAGAAGAGTGGAGTGAAGTCTTCAGGTGTCCACGAGCTTATGTTTGTGTCGATCATAAGTGTAGGGTTGTGTTTTAATTGTAGTGATGGAATTTTGAAATTCAGAACATTTCAAACGTATTTATTTATAAAAAAAATTTCGATCGTCTCACCTGGTAAAGACGGGCAGCTGCGACTGGATAACCTGCACCCGCACTATAACCAGCAGCAGCGTGCTGATGACCAGCACCACCAGCTTCAGCAAAGTCTGCAGCACCGCATACGGAAACATGTCCTTCCCTCGTACCACCTGCAGTACCGTCTCAACCAGCAGGGGCAACGTGAACTGCATTACAGACGCACAGACAGACAGACCGACAGACAGACAGACGCACAGACAGAGGGGGAAAATCAGATGAAATAAATGATTAGAATAAATAAATAAATAAATAATAATAATGAGAATTGAATTGCAGATCATTTACTAGCTGTTAAATAAAAAAATAAAGTTAAATAAAAAAAATGAAATAAAAAGTTAGAATATAATATGAACATATTTAAATTATTTTCGGAATTATTACTATTAGCATTTTTTTTATTACATATAATTATTTAGTAAATTATTGAAAAAAAATTTAAATCAGAATTGTACACAAATCATTTGTTAAATAAAATCTAAATACAATTAGATACCAAATAAATCAATAAAACCAATTAATGAGTATAAGAACATTTATATAATTCTTAAAATAATGACTATAAATAATACTGTTAGAGAAAATTGTTTCGTAAATCGGGCAAGAGGTTTATAATAACTACAATAAATTAAACACAACTCGATCCGATCATGACGTTCTAACTGGTAATGATGCCCAAATTCTCTTTTATACTTTTAATACTCTTTTAATACTCATCATAGTATCTTATAAAAGGTAAAAGGCTTTTACAGAGAACGCTCATTGTTTTGATGTAGAATACAGATTAACATGGCAGAGGTAGAGCTGTAACTTCCTGCAGACAGAACAGGAAAAGAACGTCTGGTTTTATCTTTTGTCCATCATATTTCTTTCCATTGTATCGCATTGAATGGATGCCATTGTAATACGCATCATTACCCGTATCGTTGATTAAGTATCGTATCGGCCTCAGTTATGGAGACACACATCCCTAAGAGGGATTGTGACGCAATTTAAAGGGCAGGACGAGCCGCCAAAGACGTGCGCAAATCCCACCGGTCTGTACCGCGCCATGATGAATGGCTTCAAAGGGGGCATGTGGGTTGTGTTGAATAAAAGGGAACCTTGATCCCTTCACTAGTAGCCAAAATAACTTATAGTAAAGACAAACAACGAAACAGCATAGACGCAATTAACACATACCGAGACAAACGCAGACAATGAACGCTTTTGGCCTTTGAAACCCGCAAACCCGTGGTCTCAACCACTGCGAATGTTTCATTGTGCTTGTCTAACCCTAGCCCCAGGACTTGTGAGCCGCTGTCTCATCAAATTAAAGAGAAAATTACGAAATTGTGTTTCGCAAACAGGTGTAGTGTTTTAAATGCAAAGAAGCCACGGCGTACGTGCTTCACGTGCCAATCGACAGAACGCGAACAATTCGGCGGAAAATAAATTACTCTGATTGGATCGGATTCTTTTCACAGATGTGAAAACTGATGTTAGTGAATTAAAGTTATTTGGAGTTTAAATTATTTGATTTTTTTTTACTTTTGACCTGTAAAAAAGATCCACAAAGTTGATTAAATTACACATTCATAAAATGGCGGCTCGTCTCACGATGCAGGGAGGGGAGAAGATCTTACCCCCTGGGCTACAAACACCTCATAGACGCAGCAGACCCCGATCACAGTGATCCCCTGCTCCTTACAAAGAGTCGCTACGGCAACCAGAAACACCGTCAGGACGATGGGAGTCCATACTGAAAAGCAAAATCACACACAGGGGTTTAATGAGCGTGAGAGACACACGTGTGCGCTGACACACACACGCACACATTTTTGGAGAATCTGTTTCGTCTGGTTCTGCTTAGATGAAAAACCTTCTCTCAGACTCATACATGTCTCTCGGGACAGAGAACGCTTGTATGTATGAAAACAAATACATAAATACATGAATCGGTTTCTTCATCGACACGTCAATTGTCTGTGTGTCGGTAGATAGAGACGATTAGTCAGACTGACAGGAAGACAAACAGACAAATGGATAGAGAGCCAGACAAATGGACAAACGAATAGACAAACAGACAGACAGACGAAAAATAGACACAATTAGGCAGACAGACAGATGAACAGAGACAAATAGACAGACAGATATATAGGTAAATAGACAGACAGACGATTAGACAGGCAGACAGATGAATAGGTAGACAGACGAATAGGTAAATAGACAGACAGACGAATAGACAGGGGGACAGATGAATAGGTAAATTGACAGACAGACAAATAGACAGGTGGACAGATGAATAGGTAAATAGAGAGACAGATAAGACAGACGGACACAGACAGATGAACAGTCATACAGACAAATAGGCACACAAACAGACAGACAGTCAGACAGTCAGGTGGAGGACTAGCTAGACAGACAGACAGGAAAAATCAGACAGAGAATTAAACTAATATATAGACTTATGAACAGTCAGACTGAATAGAAAGACAGATAGACGAACAGACAGACTGATAGAAAGACAGACGGACGAACATTAGAGAATGATTACTATATGACGAATGGTGCGTAAGGTAAAAAACAAGCCGTGTGCAGCAGCTCCGGGATTTTACGATGCTGTGCGGCGCTACTGTTACTATAGTAACAGTGTTTATTTCACTCACACCACAACCATTACGGCTCATTCCTTTATTAAACATTATTCGTTTAGAGTTACATTTGAACCTCCGTCTGATATAAACCCTTCTGACACCGGAGACTCCTTCCGTCTACTGGAACGTCTCCGGAGTCGCAGCGTTCAGGGGGAGGGAATACAGTTACAGACAGAAGTGCAGTTACAGAAAGCGAACCAGCAGCCTGCGCTGTGTGCCGCGGCCGTTTGTTTGTTTGTTTTGCAGTAATTACCACGCGTGTTATTCTTAGTTGGAAAGAAAAAAAATAATAATCGTTCTTCCAAAGAAGAGAGAAAAAAAAAAAAAAAAAAAACGAAACAACCGTTGGAACGATCGCGCTGCAAGATCTCGAGGTCAAAGGCAACCTCACCAGGCGAGATCACGCACCTGCTCCGAGTGAAAATGACTCGCAGCGCTCTCTCTGGGCGGGGAGATAATGAAAAAAAAGAAAGAAAGAAAAAAGCCCGGAGCGTGTCACAGCCTGGAAAATGTGGCCTGAGAAGAACTTGTTTAGGCTTGCGTGGAAAAAACAAACAAACAAACAATTAGGTTCAAATAGCTAACGGTAAAGCGTACCGATGGAACGATCCGCCCCTTTCGACTTGGTATAGGCCAGGAAAGCCGCCAGGAGAAAGATGGAGGACAGCAGCTCGGCTCTCCCGACCACGCCCGTGACCTGGAAAAGAAAGAAACGAATGTGTGATCAATCCAAATTCGGGAAAACATGCAGGAGTCTGAGCAAAGAGGGAAAGAAAGAGCGCAGGTGCAAACGTGTGGCGTGAGTCGGAACCCGGGACAAGAGAGTTTCACGCCAAGAGGCGTATCGTGGTTTCAACTCAACTATGAAAAAAAGTTCTGTACGCTTTCTTACACATCAATACACTCAGAGCAACTTTACATACATTATAGAAATATATTTCAATCTATAAATGCAAAACTGAAAATTGTCATTTTATATTAATGCATTTTATTAGTATTAACATCAGCAGCTTTTTAAAAAACATTTAAAATAAATGAAATAATATATTAAATAAAATCACATTACACGCAGTACACGTTTTTATTATAATGAATAAATTGAGTGATTGATTATTGAGTAATTGATTAAATTAAATTAAATAAATAGAAAATTTTTATTATAGTAGTTTACATTTGTTAGACACCATTTGGGTAATACAGGTGTGTAGGTGTGTGTGTGTGTGTGTGTGTGTGTGTGTGTGTGTGTGTGTTTACATTTAATATTTAATTTTCTCAAGATATGATCTACGTAATTGTTCCACTTATTTCCGCATACTTAAAGAAAAAAATAGAAAGTGGGGGCGGAGACTAAACGAACTTGCGATCTCAGGATCTAACAGATTTTTCCGCACGTAAAACGGATTGCATTCAGTAAACGAATGTTTCACCTCCACTAGCAACTGATATGCTTTTAATGTGTTTAAGTATTTAATGAATATTTTTTACGATTGCACAGAAAAAAACTCAAACTCAACCTTTATCATGCACATTATTTGTATTCATAATTTTATTAGATTTATTATTAGGAATTTATTTTATTCTTCAACGAATTACATTTTTTAATGCAATAAAATTCTGTGCAATCAATTTTTAATGTTTGTACGAAATCTTAAATACTGTAATACATATAAAATACCATTTATTTAAAAACAATTGAAGTAATTTGATTTGGTTTTAAGCCGACTTTACAACTCATGCATAAACAATATTATTGATCATGAATATTAAAATAATAATAATTATTATTATTATTATTACACCAATGTCAAGTTCAACGTGGAACCACAAAGCAAATAAAGTAAAAAACATTAAAAAACATTTAAAAAAAAGAAAAGTTATTATTATTATTAGTCATAATAATAACTATTTATTATAATTATGTTTATTATAATTAGTATTATTATTATTATTATTATTATTATTATTACAGAAACAAGTTTGTTTTATAATTTTGGCAAAATAAACACAACTGTGCTTATTTAATAAAAATGTAAAAAAAAAAGGGGGGGGGGGGGCATCCAGCAAAGCCTTGTGTGTTACTGCCACCACATGGAGCTCTCTGCATACATACGCAACCACACACACACACCCACCCACCCACACACACACACACATACACACATACACACACACCATAAAAAATATCAACTGATTCACTTTTGTTTCATGACGTCCTTCAGAGAAACATTTCACAATCATTTAAACCTGATCAAAAGCAGAGATAGATAGATAGATAGATAGATAGATAGATAGATAGATAGATAGATAGATAGATAGATAGATAGATAGATAGATAGATAGATAGATAGATAGATAGATAGATAGATAGATAGAGATAATTAATGTATTTTTAGTTTTGTAGCAGATACATTTTGACTTTTTAAAACAGATTTCTAGCAGCTTGTTTAGCGAATAATCTTTAAAATCACATTTTAATAATTGAGTTTGGTAGAATTTGTTTTTATTATTTTTAAACATTAATTTTTTTTTGTGATTCACAGTGGTCAGATTTCACTGCTCAAGTTATGTGGAATCCTAAAAACGGATCTTTGGCACGTGCAGGACGAGGACATGCTCTGAGACAGATGTCGTTATTGAGATGCTGATGACCAGGAAGTGGTGAACAGAGCAGTGTGTTGTCTTGGTTCGGTCCTGCAGTCACAGCTCTAGACTCGTCTGAAGGCCGAGGGATTCCAGACAACGCATGGTCTGAAGAAAAAAAAAATGCTCTCAAAGCCTCTTTTGTGCAAACTCAGAGAAGACTGAGCAACTGACCAAGAGAACGATCGACAGACAAACACAGGAAACTTTAGATAAGTCGTCTCCTCAGTCTGGGTTTCAGAAACCGACATACATTAATTAAAAAAAGTTAAATAGGAGCATGGTACAGTAGTAGAGGATGAAGGGATGAGTGGATCGGTGGTAGAGGATGGAGAGATGAGTGGATCGGTGGGAGAGGATGAAGGGATGAGTGGTTCGGCGTTAGAGGATGGAGAGATGAGTGGATCGGCGGGAGAGGATGGAGAGATGAGTGGATCGGTGGGAGAGGATGAAGGGATGAGTGGATCGGCGTTAGAGGATGGAGAGATGAGTGGATCGGTGGGAGAGGATGGAGAGATGAGTGGATCGGCGGGAGAGGAGGAAGGGATGAGTGGATCGGTGGTAGAGGATGGAGAGATGAGTGGATCGGTGGGAGAGGATGAAGGGATGAGTGGATCGGCGTTAGAGGATGGAGAGATGAGTGGATCGGTGGGAGAGGATGGAGAGATGAGTGGATCGGCGGGAGAGGATGAAGGGATGAGTGGATCGGTGGTAGAGGATGGAGAGATGAGTGGATCGGTGGGAGAGGATGAAGGGATGAGTGGTTCGGCGTTAGAGGATGGAGAGATGAGTGGATCGGTGGGAGAGGATGGAGAGATGAGTGGATCGGTGGGAGAGGATGAAGGGATGAGTGGATCGGCGTTAGAGGATGGAGAGATGAGTGGATCGGTGGGAGAGGATGGAGAGATGAGTGGATCGGCGGGAGAGGAGGAAGGGATGAGTGGATCGGCGGGAGAGGAGGAAGGGATGAGTGGATCGGTGGTAGAAGGTGGAGAGATGAGTGGATCAGTGGTAAATGGTGGTGGTGGTGATGATTGCAGGTTCTACCATCGGCTGCTTCAAGCCCAGTGATCTGTAACCCAGTTCTAAACAGATGAAACCAGCTGAGAAGGAAGAATAATGAGGAACAGGAGCGGTGCAGTGGCGTGTCAGGATGGAGAATGGGGTAATTGTTGATGCGGTCTGTGCAGCATCAACGTTCGGAGAACCGCGACAGCTGTGTACGTTGTAGATCAGGAGCTGAAGCTGAGTGAGGAAAACCAGAGTGTGTGGTTTTGATGTGTTTAGTTACATTAGTGAAGTAAGACTGCGACGTCTTAGAAATCGTTGGCGTAGCTAATTAAACATCATCTAGAAGAAAACGTGCAGTGGTCTGGTCACAATTACGGAAATCACGCGAGTTCTCCAGAGCTTCCCAACCATCATATATGCTTCGGTAGGTACATGTATCTTACAAAATTTAGAGTGATGTTGAAAAGTTGTCGCTTGATTTGCATACTCTTCTTCACACAAGCTTCGTTCTCTTCTAAATGAAGAATCTCACTAGTTACACAGACTCACAGGAGGCCCTGACGATCTCTGCTACTTCGTTCCAAGCTGAATTTTCTTCTGAACTTCTCTATACGTGTTTAATCAGACGTGGTACATGACGGGATTAAATGGAATCAAGCTCTCTTCCGATTTTCTGTTCGGATTTATTACGCAGACAGGACGCAGACTTCCTCTAGTCGCTGCTAAATTCCACACACACACACACTCAAACACACACACACACAAACTTAGTACAGCTGTTTTCACGATTCACCACTTCAAAGGAAACGAGGCTGATCCATCAACACCATATTTTTGTTCTCTAGTTTATTAATAATAACTGATTTTGCAACACAACAAAAGGGACAAAGAGTCCCGAATCCCCCCCCCACCCCCCAAACACACACACACACACACACACACACACACACACACACACACACACACACACACACACACACACACACACACACACACACACACACACACACACACACACAAACATGCACAAACACACATACCTCAAAGCAAATGAGGCTTTGCTCTCCAGTTTCTCGTAAACAAGTCTCCGTCCAACATCTTTTAATTTTCTACGCTCGGATATTTTCATCTTCAGTGCTATGAAAAAGAAAATCAGCGAGCGCTTGAAGTCGGAACCGAATTGATTCATCTGGCAATAAAACCATCATCGCCGTCACTTTGCAAGTCGGCTCCAAGAGTCTCGCTGAGCAAAGTTAAAAGAGGACACACAGCTGGAGGACGACATGCCAAAATTCCAATAAACTCATAAATGTGTAGCCTAGAAACAACTTTCCTTTCAATATAGCGCAAATCCAGCGGGCTGTTTTTCCGGTTTGAATTGAGATTCACCTGCGATTAATCCGCACCGATAGTGGATCGCTGAAAGTGTCTGCAAAAATCCATACCGATAGTTTTTCCGGGTTGCGTCTGTGCTGGTCATCTGCTATTATAGAGCGGCCTCTAGAGGCGAATCACTGACGCCATGTGTCGTTTTTTAACGCGCGAGACTGCATGCCATACGTCGGTGTTCGTTAACTGTAAATTAAATAAAATTAACACGGAACATTTTTTTTTTTTTCATATATATTTCTGTTAATGTTACACATGTAATCTTAAGTTAAAGTGTTAATATTTTACATAAAGCTCATGTACAAATCACATATACCATATTACATTTTGTATGTTTAAATATATTTGCACTTTTTTTGTTTAAATACGTTACACTCACCATAATCTAATAAATTTTCTCATGTCCTCTCTTTTTCCTCAGATTTTCTATTTATAGTCCCTTTTATCTAACGCACAAATTTCTGAGCGGCCAATCAGATTTACATTTTACTGCAAGTTGTATTCTGTATATAATTATATTTGTGACAAATATGGCCATCTTCAAATGTCCTCACTAGGGCTGTCAATCACCGGAAATATTTAGTTAACTCGTGAATAATTGCCACTTAATGTACATTTAGAACAGATAAAAACGTGCCATTAATTGAATACTTTAGGTTTTTAAAACTCTAATCAACATGGACAAATACATTTGCATAAAGCATCCATATGTTTATTATTAGTGAAACCAAACTCAACCAGAGCATGAAGACAAAACATCCTTGTCAATGTTTTAAAGTAATTATGGTGTTTTAAATGACGTAAATCATCAGGACACCAAACTGACTTTTTGCTATGTTTCCACACGGACGGTTTTAATTGACGGATGCGTCATCATGGCGGATTTTGGTGCTGATTCGAGACAATCGGTAAAACAAATGTTTAGGTATTAAAAAATTATTTTTCGGGTGGGTTTTTTTTTTTTTTTTTCTTTAGTTTTTTATATCTGAGTAAAGAAAGGATGACGTGAATAATTCTGCATTGCAATAAAGGTTTTGATTTTATATTCATATTATTCATTAAAATGGTCAAAACAGAAATGCGCTTCTTGGCCCTAATCTTCAAAAAAGGCCAACGTGCAGCAAAAAGCTGCTAATTACTCAAATGTACAGGTCCCTGACTGGAGATTTGTTCTGAGGACCTCGTCGTAACTCTTGAAGTCTTAAAGAATTGTGATCAGTATGGGGTAGTATATTGTAATTTGTTAACACAGAGTAAATAATTCGAGCAATTTCACTACCGTATTATATAGCGAACGAGCAGCTTTTCGTGATTTGAGGTCGGAGCCAGGAGCTTTCTGTTTCAGTGTCCATCAACACTAAAAAGGAGAAAGACGAACTGAAGTTTTTGACAATTTTAGCAATTTTGCCCTCTTTTGTTCTGCGTTCTGAGCCCAGCTTCCTAACAACCTTAACAAGAAAGAATTTCACTGTGCTGTGAAAAGTACACGTTTAAAAGCACCTTTCTTTCTTTTTGAAAAGAGTTGAAAAAGCTTAACCTGCAAAACAATTCATTTCATTTCTACCCTTGAAGTTTTTAATGCCCGTGTTGAAGATTGTTAGAACCATTAAACAGCTTAGAACATGGCCACGGCACCTTCCGGTTAAACCTCCTATCTATCCAAGCGATCATAAACACTGGAGCATGTACCAACAGGTGTTTCTTGCTGCCCAGGTGTGTCCTAATAGATTATTCAAACAAATAGTTGCTCTGAATGAATACTTTTGATCTGAGCCATTGGTCTGGACTGAACAAAAAATAAAAGGATAAACCAAGATGAGGACCAGAGAGATGACTATGGGAGAAAAGTAAATAATTTAAAGCTGAGAAAAAAATAAAATAATCTACCAGAGCCAAGTTAGTGTAGAGAAGCCACTGATTTACTAAAAAAAAGCTGATGACATTGAAGAGAGAAACAATAAGTCAGTCAACGACATGATCCAAAGCCTCCCCCAGGCAGGTATGAAGGTATTACAATTAAAAGAATAGCAGAAACATAGAGGCCTTACGACAACCACTTATCAGCAAGAAGAATCTGAAAAAACAAATTGGAATTTGCAAAGAAACAAACAACCTCTACAGAAGTAAAAAAAAATAACTTAATACAAATCGTGGTGAAAGAAAGGATCTGCTCATGATCCAAAGCAAGCTAACTCATCTGTGAAGACATCGTGACGGATTCATCATGGCTTGGGCTTGCATTCCTGTTTGTGGTACAGACCCACTACTCTTTATTTAAGATGGAACTCAGACAGACAGGCCATAATCTTAACCATTAAACAGAAAAGCTGCTGCAAAAAGATCTGTCTTCTTGTCCATTCATACAATTATTCGTGTGGCTGTAGATCAGTTTATCCAATAATTTATAAGCTGGTCCTCTCCTCTCTGTCTTTCTATCCATCTTTCTAGCCATCTATCTATTTACTTGTCCATTCATTAATCTGTCTGTCTATTAAGCTATCTGTCTGTCCCTCCATTATCTATTCATCAATCTATTTGTTCATCCATCCAATCATCTATCAGCTGGTCCTTTCCTATATACGTTTATCCACCCATCCATCCATCCGTCTATTCAGCCACGTATCCATCTGGCTGTCCATCAATCTATCTGTCTGTCTGTCTGTCTGTCTGTCTGTCTGTCTGTCTGTCTGTCTGTCTGTCTGTCTGTCTGTCTGTCTGTCTCTCTCTGTCTGTCTGTCTGTCTGTCTGTCTGTCTGTCTGTCTACCCATTTGTCCCTCTTTCATCTATCTATTAATCCATCCATCCATTTGTCTATCAATACATCTGTTTTTCCCATTTGTTCAACTATCTTTCCATCTATTCATCTATCCATCTTTTTATTTACCTACTTCTCCCTTCATTCATTCATTCATTCATTCATTCATTCATTCATTCATTCGGCTGTCTATCAATATGTGTCTGTCTCTTTATCATTTATCAATCAATCTATTTATCAATCTATCCAATCATCTATTAGCTGGTACTTTCCTCTTATTGGTTTATCCAGCCAGCCATCCTTCTATGTTTTTATCCATCCATCTATCCGTCCATCCGTCCACCCATCTTTGTCTCTGTGTCTCTGTGTGTCTGTGTGTGTGTGTCTGTCTGTCTGTCTGTCTGTCTTTTTATCCATCTGCTTGTCCATTCATTTGCCTGTCTGTCCACCTGTTTGTTCCTTTATCTATCTATCTATCTATCTATCTATCTATCTATCTATCTATCTATCTATCTATCTATCTATCTATCTATCTATCTGTCTATCTATCTGTCTATCTGTCTAGAACAAACATGAATAGTTAGTTATGATGCTGCTCTACAGGTTTGATCTGGGTGGATTGGGTGGTCTATCTAGGGAAATGATCTTAGGCCAGCTTTACTTAGCATTAAAATCGCTTATACAAATATCATCTAGCATTATTTAGTATTCAGCCTTAATTTCAGCATTATTAATCTAGTAGTGGTGGTGGTCCAAGAGCATCAGGTTGCACAATCAGCGTTTGTAATTTAATGCATTTGTAATATAATTTATGCACATATCATTTAAATGATTATACAAAATCAAATGAACTATATTTCAGATGCTTATATCTTCACAACTAAACAAAATGTCTGTCTTAAACATGGTTGTAAACTTGCCATCTGCATGAATCATTAAAAACAATACAAATGATGATTTACACAATTACACAATTTTTTGCATATTCAAATGTTTGTTTTGGGTTTTTTTTTTTGTTTGTTTGTTTTTTAGCAAACCTGCATGAGTGAATTTATTGAAAGGAGAAATCCCACATACACTCAACAAGCAGCCACTATAAGCTATAAAATGGCAAAGATATTAAAATTAAAATTTTATTAAAAAAAATTAATTATCGTAATTAGTTTTTTATTCAAGTAATGAAATATTGATTTTTGTTTTGTTTTTAGTCTTTAGGGGGGAAATTGTCTGATTAACTGATTAATAAATTAGATTTAGAAATAATCTAGTTGCACCCCTACATTAAACTATATATAAATTTAAGTAAGTAAATTTTAAATAAAAGCATTAAGAAAAAAACATCGAAGGTCAGAAAACGAAATATGGTGTCAGAAAAGAGCAGACGGATTTGTTGGGGCGCAAGAAAAACAATTGATGTTTTTAAACTGGGTGACGGAAAACAGGAAAAAGTCACAAATATGTAACTAGGATGAGGAGGAGATGTGAGAGACTCCAATAAAGAAAAAGGAATCGGTCGATGCAAATTGATTTATTGCGAATATGCGAATATGCTAATAAGGTAAATGAGACTTTAAAAGTAGAGGAGGAATCTCAGAGAAATATGTAAATGATCAAAGTACAAAACGTAAGGGGTTTTTATTTTTAGATTGGAATTTCCATTTGCTAGCAACTTTGCCGTTGGTGTTTGAGATCTGCCTCCTGAGAGTTTGTAGGACGTGCTGACTGACTGCAATAAAGCTGTTTCGCTACTTTTTATAACTGAAAACGATGTCGAGTGAAAGCAAAGATCATTTCAGTTTCGTTTACTTTCGTTAACTTGCTGCTATTTTACTATTTGAAGTCAGAACTTTAATAGTGTTTAGATGTTTAACTAGCTGAACTACAGCAATAGAACAAATCCAAAGTCCACTTTATAACTCTAAATACCTGAGAGGATAATTTACTATTTACTAATAACTTAGTATTTGTTGGTTATTTAAAAAATTTGAGCTGCAAGAAAAAGGTGCGAATAGTGTCGTCTCTGAGACGAGTTCCGTCATCTACCGTTAAATAATCTTACCGTTAAATTCAGCATATGACATGAATGCTGAAATTCTGGTCTCGCGTTCATCTTCAACATAAAGCAGAACCAAAAGGATTTCCAATACTTTCGAAAGCGATTTACAAAACCTGGACCGTTTTGGTACTCACAGCCTCGGTGTGGATCGGATGGACGGCAAACAACAGAGCGGCCACCAGGCTGGTGGTACGGTCCATCATCAGGCGGCAGAAGCGCAAGAAGAGGACGCACACGGCCGCGTGAAGAGCCACGTTGAGAAGGTGGTAGGATGCCGGACTCAGCTCACTCAGCAGGTAGTTCAGGCGGAAGGTGAGCACGGTGAGCGGCCTGTAGGATTTATGGCTCCGCTCCTGGTTGAAAAAAAAGTTAATTAAATGGGGGAAACTGGATTTCTCTGCTAAATCATACATCACTTTAAGGTTCTGGTTGAATGTTGAAGGCACACAGTTGTACAGGACGTCTGTGGATGTAGTAGCGTGTCATTTTTACTTCACTTAAACTAGGAGACCCAAAGCTGTTCCAGCATGACAGTGCACAAAGTCAGTTCCATGAAGATTTCCCACCCTTTTGGAATTGTTAGGGATGAATGTGAACGCTGATTGCTCCCCCCTAGACCTTTTATTAACACCCTTGCCGTTTAATCTTGTAGAACATCTTCACAGAAGAGTGGAGGTTATTATTATATATTAACATCAAATGAAGACTGTGGAATGAGATCTTATGGTCTGGTGTCCACAAACTTTTGGCCATACAGTGTATGAAATCGTACAAATCGAAACCTTTTAAAACTTTCTAAGCTGAAGAACCTAGAACAGACAAAACAGACCTAAATAAACCCACCTCTGCCATAGGGGTCCCCCAAAAGTCATTGAGAAACAGGTTTTGAATCGGAGTCGAGGGACGAAGGTCCTTGTTGTCCAAGATGGCGGAGACGTCATCAAACACGAAGCTGCATAGCAGGCTGTTCCAGTAGCAGCCCAGCACCAGCGTCGTGAGCAGACACGTCTCCTTCCACGACACCACTGCCATCGTCACAGACACTTCACTGAGCACTGAGGAGGACAGAAATCATTACAACTCTGGAAAAACTGGATTATTATTGGCGTTAATTAAAAAAAAATAAAATAAAATAAAAACATGGTGTTTGAGCTGACCTGAACCACCTCATTAACTTTCTCAAAAACACTACAATGCCATTTTAGCCTCATCAGGGCAATGTCAAAATGTAAATGTCGACTTTTCTCAACACGTTTCTCAATATGACTTTTCTCCTCGCGACACTGCGACTTTTCTCCTCGCGACACTGCGACTTTTCTCCTCGCGACACTGCGACTTTTCTCCTCGCGACACTGCGACTTTTCTCCTCGCGACACTGCGACTTTTCTCACTGCGACTTTTCTCCTCCAGACACTGCGACTTTTTCCCCTCATGACATTGCGGCTTTTCTCCTTAAAACATTGCGGCTTTACTCCTCACGAAATTGCGACCCCCCCCCCACACACACACACACACTAGTAACATTGCGACTTTTCCCCCCTCGAGACATTGCGACTTTTTCCCCCCCACTCATAACATTACGACTTTTCTCCTAACAACATTGCAACATTTTCCAATCAAACTTTGCGACTTTTTTCTCCTCGACACGGGGATTTATTTTCCTTTTCATAACATTGTTGTGGAAGGAGCTCTTGTGGTGTGTTCCTGGTCTGTAGTGGTTATAATCTGAACCGGTGACAGGGTTGTGGGGGACGAGGATCACTGATGCACGTGTGGAGCGAAGGCTTGTCCGTGTGGTCCGATCTAACAGACGAGCTCCTGTAGCTCAAACTGCTGAAGAAGTTCATGCTGCTGATGATCGATAGGTCACGACTGTTCAAGCAGTAAAAGGGGACCAACACAATATTATGCAGGTGGTCATAATGTTATGGCCGATCGGTGTATTATAGTGTATTTATTGTATAGTCCACATAATCTACATATCTATACATCATCTGTAAATTCCTATCTATCCTGCACTAATATAACTTGTATATACATATTTAATTACTGGTTAATATCTATGTATCTATCTATGTATCTATCTATGTATCTATCTGTCTATCTGTCTGTCTATCTGTCTGTCTATCTGTCTGTCTGTCTGAGGACATGACTATAAAGGGGTGTCTGCCTAATGTATAATGTACATATAAAAGCTGTTATAAAGACATTATTTGTACAAATTACATTATAAATACCAGGTTTTGTACTAAAATGCTCTAGAAATGTATGTTTTGATGAAAAAAAGAAAACGACATCATTCAACTACATATTTTTTAATAATTACTAATCTGTAAAATCTGAACACACACACACACACACACACACCTGTTTTAACTCAATCACCACCCAAAGAAAGCTAGCAAGAAGCCCAAATGCTGGCCGAATCCCAAACTGGTACTTAGGGCACTACGTGAAGTGTACATCCCTCTTCAATGTAATACAAAACGGAGTGCACTAAAAAAGGGCGCATGAAGTGATTTGAAATACAACCCACTGTTCCACCACCTATTGTATCGCCTACAGCCGGTGAACGACATGTAAATTCTGGTTGTTTGTAACGTGACTGCTTATTTGTTCAGGTTTAACAGCTCGTACTCACCTCGGCATGACTTCCAGAAGCGGATCTGGGTAAATCTGATGTCTTTAAATGCGTTTTTTTCCACTACACTGTCACCTTTTTATATGATAACGGCAGCCTGAAGACTAGTCCGCTGACCGCGCCAATAACATCCGGGTCACGGAGCGTTAGCGCCGCCATGTTCACGGGGTCTGCGCATGCGCGCCAGGCCGCTATTAATCATGTATAGACAGTGATTTTTTATTTTTTATAAAAAAATGTATTATTGCTATTCTTCTTTTTATTATTATTATTATTATTATTATTATTATTCGTTTTTTTGTTTAAAATTCAAAAAAAATATTTACATAGATATATAAACATACATAGATATTTGATGTACGTTTTAGTTTGAGTTCCTAAAAACGTAAAAAAATAAAAATAAATAATGCATACTTTTAAAAAGTACGTGTGTGTATATATTATATATATATATATATATATATATATATATATATATATATATATATATATATATATATATATATATATATATATATATATATACAGCAGTGAAGTGTGCAGTAGGAACGACAGACTGGTTCGAGGTGGAGGTTGGACTGCATCAAGGATCGGCTCTGAGCCCTTTCCTGTTTGCAGTGGTGATTGACAGGTTGATGGATGAGGTCAGACAGGAGTCTCCATGGATTATAATATTTGTGGATGATATTGTTATTTGTGGTGAGAGTAGGGAGCAGGTTGAGAAGAGCCTGGAGAGGTGGAGTTACGTGCTGGAGAGAAGGGGAATGAAATTCAGTAGGAGTAAGACAGAGTACATGTGTGTGAATGAGAGGGAGGGCAGTGGAGGGGTGCGGTTGCATGGAGAAGATGTGGAGAAGGTGGAGGAGTTCAGGTACCTGGGGTCACAGACAGTGGCATTGAGTAAAAGACAGGAGATGTTGAGATGTTCATTGGGAATGACGACGATGGATAGAATTGGAAATGAGTTTATTAGAGGGACAGCGCATGTAGGACGTTTTGGAGACAAGGTGAGGGCGGTGAGATTGAGATGGTTTGGACATGTGCAGAGGAGGGACATGGGGTATATCGGTAGGAGAATGCTGAGGATGGAGACACCAGGAAGGAGGAAAAGAGGAAGACTAAGGAGGAGGTTTATGGATGTGGTGAGGGAAGACATGCAGGTAGTTGGTTTGAAAGAGGCAGATGTAGAGGACAGGGGGGTATGGAGACAGATGATCCGCTGTGGCGCCCCCTAATGGGAGAAGCTGAAAGAAGAAGAGAAGAGGAAGATTAAATAAAAAAAACAAAACAAATAAATGTATCTTCTTCTTCTTAGTCACGCTCTCACTTTGTCCCTGAAACGTTCTGCATGTGCAGCCCCTCTAATATATAATATAATTACAAATATAATATGATATAATCAAATGCATTGCATTAATTCAATTCGTTAAAATCAGTTGAATTACTTGATATTTTTACGGTTGTTCATCTATTAGTGCAAAAACGTTCACTGGTGACTGAATTTTATTGAGTTGGAAAAGATTTTATGTGATATTTTTGGCTAGTTGTCTTTCTCTCTCTCTATTAAATGTACAAGAATCCTCAATTCATGCACTTGTATGTGATCATTATATTTTCTCGTAATGATCTTACATATTCTGGTTTTATTTATTTTAGAAAATGAACTCTTTACACTGATACCATTTATTAAAAAATTAAAAAAATATAAAAATTACAAGTCATGCATAATCCTATTAATTTTAAAAACTTTAAAACAAAAACCCAAATTGATCAAAGGTTTCTTTTTTTTTTTTTTTCTTTTTTGACAGAAAGGGATTTTAGTTTTATTTCTAACAAAACAATTACACTCATACCAATAACCTTTCCTGCACTTTCCTATTTAACGAGATTAATCTTAAGAAAAAAGAAAAAGTTTGCTTTTGTTTTGACAGAACGTGATTTATAAGGGGATTTACGACACTGTCGCAAAAAATAACAATAGTTCACGACTCGCTGCAACCGAAATACGACTGTGTGCGGCGGTTGCCTGGCAACCTTGGGATTATGGACCGTTTGAACTAGCAAGTCGTGTTTATAAAGTTTTATTGTTAAAATAATTACATGGTTTATTATAGTATCATTGTTATTGTATTGTTCTCTTTTATTAGGAATGTTATTTTACACACATTTAAGGGGGGGGGGGGATTTTGACATGTAATGTAGCTTTCCTCAGGTGCTAATCTTGGTTTATGCTAGCTGTGAACGCGCCAGGAACAGAAGGTGGACCATTATTTCATCAGTTTTATGTTTTTTATTCCTCTATAATTTTTATAAAATGTGATGTAGATGTTGTGTATTAGTGTGTGAAACTTAAAAAGGGAATAAAGGAGTGTGTGTGATGCTGTAATACCTGCTGTAGAGCAGCTTTTGGAGCAGGAGGAGGATGATGATGATGATGATGGTGATGAGTTTTTCTGTGCTTTGACCTGCAGAAGTTTGTTCCACAATGTCCCATCAACACGTCCCTACTCTGTGTTAACTTTCCCACATCACTACCTCTGAACCCCCAGTGTCCTGCTTTCCCAGAGCAGAGAACAGGAGCAGGATGCCCCCAGCAGCAGACTGGCCCTTCATCATGAGGGTCGACCCTGACAATCTGGGAAATGATGAAAAGAAGATCTGCGACATGATTCTGAAGGTACTGAGACCTGCAACCATTCATCAGAAATATCGGCGCTCGACATAACGTGCGATGTGTCACGGATGGGATTGTCGTAAACAATCAATAAAAAAAAAGTCTGTCAACAGCCTGATGATAAACATCTCGTTCTCCATTTGCTGTTGTAATAAACTCCACTCTTCTGGGAAGATGTTCCACTGGAGTTTATGGAGATGTGTTCTCTGATACGAGGTCGTTAGTAAAGTCAGATACTAATGTAGATGAAGTGAGGAAGGCTCTCGCTCTCTCTCTCTCTCTCTCTCGCTCTCTCTCGCTCTTTCTGTGTGTCTGTATTTCTCTATCTGTCTGTCTGTCCATATTTCTGTCTCTTTCTATCTAAATGTCTGTCCATATTTCTGTCTCTTTCTATCTAAATGTCTATCTATCTATCTATCTATCTATCTATCTATCTATCTATCTATCTATCTATCTATCTATCTATCTATCTATCTATCTATCTATCTATCTATCTCATGTTGTATCTGTTGATTAGAAGACAGTAAAAGACTCCTGTATCTGTGTGTACTATTTTTTGTATTTTATTATTAAGTTATACACTGGGTATAAAAGTATTGGCACCCTCCTGTACAACACGTGAAATTAGCAATATCCCAGACCCAGAGCCCCGCACTGCACACACTGCGCTTCCAGGGTCGGATTCTGTGGATCCACCACCTTCCGGAGTGTGTGAGAGATTAAATTCATCTTCCTTTTACTTCTACAGATTCACTCAAAAGACCTGAAGGAGAACGAGTGGAAGAGAACGGTGCACCTGTTCAGAATCTTCCAGCGTTTACTCGAGGTAAGAAAGTTCACTCGGGGCTGTTTGTTTCTTTGATTTTCTTTTTAAAGGTCTGGTTTTCAGGACAGTGTACGTGTTCTCACTGTGTTCTCACTGTGTTCTCACTGTGTTCTCACTGTGTTCTCACTGTGTTCTCACTGTGTTCTCCCTGTGTTCTCCTCGTGTTCTCCCCGTGTCCTCCTTGTGTTCTCCCCGTGTCCTCCTTGTGTTCTCCCCGTGTCCTCCTTGTGTTCTCCCTGTGCGCAGGTCAAGCTGTCGGAACTCTCCTGTGTGGACGACGTCATGCAAAATGCCGGCCAGGAGCAGGCGAGAATAGGTACAGCGTTCTTCTCTGAGAGATGAGATTTCAACCGAATGTCCATCACAGGATTATCAACTAAATTTATCGGTTTATCTTTAAACAGAAAAGCTGCTGAAAACCAAGATCTCTGAGCTGGAGGCAGAGCTGGAGGTCTGAACATGGACTCTTTCACTAAGCTTTCGATCTCTCCATCCTTTCATCTGTTTCTTCATCTATTTATACATCAATTAATTTATCGATCTACATGTCCATTTTTCCATGCATCCATCCATTCATCTGTCTGTCTATTAATCTATTTGTCTGTCCACCTGTTTGTCCCTCTATTATCTATCTATCAATCTATTTGTACATCTAACCAATGATCTATTAGCTGCTCCTTTCCTTATCTGTTCATCCATCTATCCATCCTTCTTTCTATGGTTTTATACATCTATCTGCCTGTCTGTCTGTCTGTCTGTCTGTCTGTCTGTCTGTCTGTCTGTCTGTCTGTCTGTCTGTCTGTCTGTCTATTCATTATCAATCCATTTGTCTGTCTGTCTATCGATCCACCTGTTTGTCCTATCTATCTATCTATCTATCTATCTATCTATCTATCTATCTATCTATCTATCTATCTATCTATCTATCTATCTATCTATCTATCTATCTATCTATCTATCTATCTACAAAATACAAAGTAAATAAAGAAAAAAAATCTAAATCATTATTTGTTCTGAAGGTCGGATTTTCAAGGCCTGGTATCACCAAGTGGCCACTGTGGGGCGCTTGAGCAAGGCCCCTTAACCCTTTGTACTCTAGAGGCGCTGTAACATGGCTGAGTTTGTGAAATTGTGTAAAAACCCCTGATATTTGGGCTGAAATGGGCGCTCTCTCCACCTCACTGATGACTCAGATTAGTTTGCTAATCCCACATGACTGCGAGCTGTTGTCTGTTTGTACGTTTATAAAACGTCCCGTAAAGAGGACGTGTTCTATTCAGGACTGCTGAAGGGTGCAGGGTGGAGGTAAAGGCTGCTTGTCCGTGATTGAGTTTTGTGTAACAGTAATCTCGTGCGGTCGTCTCAGATGTCTGCGGGGTGGAGAGACACGCGCTTCCTCCGGGATGAAATCCGCCAGATGGAGAGTCAGTTGGATCACAAGGATAAGGAGGTGAACCAGCTCACTCAGGACATCGAAAAGGTCAAGTACGACATCGAGAAGGTACGAGCTCACAGCTCCTACAGAGCCACGTCTGGGGTTCAATCACACACACTAAAGAGTGTGTGTGTGTGTGTGTGTGTGTGTGTGTGTGTGTGTGTGTGTGTGTGTGTGTGTGTGTGTACAGTTTATATAATGAAAGATTTAATAATGTAATTCTGTTTGTTCTTCTATCTGTCTGTTTCGTTTTTTTTCAGCTGCCTGTCTCTCTTTATTTTAAATGTCCATCTCACCTGTCAATTTCTCTATCTGTCTGTCCATCTGTTTGAATGTTTATCTGTCTGTCTTTCTTTTTTAATTGTCTGTCTGTCTGTCTGTCTGTCTGTCTTTGTTCATCTATCTTTGTCTCTCTGTTTACCTGTCTGTCTTTTTGAATGTCCATCTATCTGTCTGTCTCTCTGTTTATCTATCTGTCTGTTTAAATGCCCATCTATCTGTCTGTCTCTCTGTTTATCTATCTGTCTGTTTAAATGTCCATCTATCTGTTTGTCTGTTTTAGATGTCTATCTGGCTGTTCATCTGTCTTTTTTTTTTTCCCCAAATGTCCACCTGTCTGTCTTTTTTTGAAAATGCATCTTTAATTCTGTATCTCTGTTCACCTCTCTGTCTGTCTTTTTGAATGTCCATTGATTTTTCTGTCCCTCTTTTTCTGTCTTCCTGTCTCTGTTTTATCTATCTGTCTTTCTTTTTGAATGTTTATCTGTCCGTCTCTCTCTTTATCTGTATTTGTTAGTAAGTGGAAGCAAAAAATATTGTTTTGTCATCGAGTGTGATTTCTGTCCCCTAGATGACACAGCGAGCAGACGAGGCTGAAAAAGAAAACAGAAAACTGAAAAGAGAGGTATACACACACACACACACACACACACACACACACACACACAGTCGTGCACACTATGGCTGAAAGTTTGTCTAGACTTGATCATGTGATTGGTATGTGCTTCTTTGTGAACATCCCATTAGTCCTCATTTGCTCCCATAATAACCTCCACTCTTCTGGGAAGATGTTCCACTAGATTTAGTGGAGATTATTTTAGCCACAGGGGTGTTAGTGAAGTCAGGTACTGATGTAGTTGAGAAGGTGAGGAGGCCTGGGGTGCAGTCAGCGTGTACCTTCACCCCAAAAGTGTTTAATAGAGTTGGAGCTCTATAGCAGGAGATCTTCTATTCCAACCAGTGGAAAGCAGATCTTCATGAATCTGGCTTTGTGCACAGGGGTATTGTCGTGCTGGATCAGGGTCGGGTGTCCGAATACTTTTGGTGTTAATGCAGCGTATGTTCCTGTGCAGGTAACCGTGAATTCATTAGCGTGTTATAAAGACATTTACTCCGAGTGAATGAAAGTGCGAAACCTAACGCGCGCTAAGGGAGCGAAAATAACCCCCCGAGCACACGGCAGGTCCTAATCCTAATGTCAGGCTCTACCCTAACCCAGCCTCGTACAGAACATCCCCCCTCCACAGGGGGTCAAGAAAGTTCAGACTCTCATGAAAATATCGGTGAAATGTTATGAGAGATTCGAATGTGTCACATGACCAAGTTTCCCAATGTGGTCTGGAAATTTATTTATTTTTTTTTTTTTTACTTAACAGCAGTGTGTGGACAGAAAGAGAACGTTTTTGTGTGTGTATGAGAGAGAGAGAGAGAGAGAGAGAGAGAGAGAGAGAGAGAGAGAGAGAGAGAGAGAGAGAGAGAGAGAGAGAGAGAGAGAGAGAGAGAGAGAGAGAGAGAGAGAGAGAGAGAGAGAGAGAGAGAGAGAGAGAGAGAGAGTGTGTGTGTGTGTGTGTGTCAGTAATTGTATAGATCATCAGCAGGATAAGGGATTTCTACCACTTCATCCCCATCTGTCTATCTCTTTCTTTCTCTCTGTTTAATCATTTCTCTTCTTTTTTCATTTCTCTCCACATCCCCTGCTTTCCTTTTCCCATCATCATTCCAAGTTAAAACAGGCAAAAAAGAAGGTAAGACACATGAGTTTAAGATGAAGCAAGGCTCTAATGCGCACACACACACACACACACACACACACACACACACACACACACACACACACACACACACAGCTTTACTTATACTGTGTATATATATATATATAATGGAAGTATAATTGACTTTTATATTTTTTATATATTCATTATATTATAGATTTTCTTGTCAATTCCACTTTTTTCTATTTTGATGTTTTTACTGTTTTCTAAAACTTTTTTTTAAATTCCATTCTTTAGCTCTTATCCCTTTTTTGTATTTTTTATATTTGTATAGCATTTTATTCCTGGGTTTTTTTTTCTCCTTTCCACAAGATGGAGCAGCTCCAGCAGGACGTGGGGTTCTACAGGAAGGAGCTGGAGCAGAAGGACTCGCACCAGAGCCGAGACGAGAAGATGGAGGCCCAGAAGAAACTCAACAAAGCCAACCAGCTGGCCGAGCAGTACTGGGACAACTGGCAGGTCAGCCGGGGCGGTAAAATTGGCTGAGCCGTCTGGGCGGGGCTTGCTCGCCATCTGTTACAAGATTGGCTGGCTTCTCATGCTACGACCAAATTAGAAAGAAAATGGGCGGGGCAAAGCGACACTACATATATGTAAAAGATGTGGGGGGTAATAAAATTTGTGGTGGTGCAACACGAACAGGATATAATGTCAATCCCATAACAATGTAACCTTTTGTACTGTGATTGTAATGTATGAATAAACCACACTGTATATTTTTATCCGTTTCCAGTCAGGTTATATCAGCTATAAACTGTCTTTCCCTCTCCAGACCAAAAAAAACCTCTTATGGTCCCAATATACCTCGAAACCTTTGCGTTCCAACCTGCAAAGACGCCATTTCTATAACCGCATCTAACAACAAATCCACGCCTTCTGACCAATCAGAATCCAGAGTTCAGTAGCAGCACCAGGTCAGGATTTCACGTCTGTCTCTCTGTGGTTCAGCGCTCCGAGGACGAGAACTCGCACCTGAAGGGCGAACTCGAGAACCTGCAGAAGAGCCTGGAGGAGTCTGTAAGGGAGATGGAGAAGATGACGGACGAGTACAATAAGATGAAGGTGGCCGTGCAGCAGGCGGACGGGTTCATGGACCAGCTGAGGAGAGAGCGAGATCAGGCCACACTTCAGGTTCTTTAGTATAAACTAAACCACGTCCAGACTTCAAGAGACAAAATCAGTCATATGCTCATTGTTTATGCTTTTCCTCTAACCGTGTGTGTGCGTGTGTGTGTGTGTGTGTGTGTGTGTGTGTGTGTGTGTGTTTAGGTCAGAGAGCTGACACAGCAGATTCAGGCTCGGGCCGAGGAGGACGATCCAGTGATGGCTGCAGTCAATGCTAAAGTAGAGGAGTGGAGGGTGAGTGAGTGTGTGTGCGAAGGAGAGAAAGCGAGTGTGAATGGGACAATTTGTGTGTGTGTGTGTGTGTGTGTGTGTGTGTGTGTGTGTGTGTGTGTGTGTGTGTGTGTGTGTGTGTGTGTGTGTGTTTTGGCTTCCACTCAGTAAAACTTATCTTTAATCACATCAAACTGAAAATTAAGCTGGTAAAATTACTTGTACATCACCACTTACAAGACTACACACACCTTAAAACGTGTGTGTGTGTGTGTGTGCGGGCATGCAGTTGCGTGTGCGGTTTAATCCATCAGCTGTTTCACTTCGTCTTTAATCAGATCATATGACAGCGTGTCTGTGTGTCTCTGCACCAGGATGGGTTTCATCTCACGTCAGTGTTCATCATCTCGAACACCGTCCTTCTGCAGAATAAACTCGCCTGGCATTCACACGTGTTTCCTTTGATTTTTTTCCCTCCGCCTGTGTGTGTGTGTGTGTGTGTGTTTTGCTTGCCAGCAGAGCTCGAAACCCACATTTAAACGAAAGTACCTGCTGACAGATTAAGTGTACGTGTTTTGCACTTTGTGCCAAAAAACACAGACGTTTTTCAACTGAGTAAAAACTTTGTGTGTGTGTGTGTGTGTGTGTGTGTGTGTGTAGAGCGTGCTATCAGGGAAAGACGGCGAAATCCTGGAGTACCAGCAGATGATCCGGGAGCTGAGAGAGAAGCTAAAGGCGACTCAGATGGATTCGGACAAAAGCAACATCATCGCTTTGCAGCAGGTCCTGAGCAGATCATCACCACATTCCGGGTCTTGGGGGTTCAGCAAACCCAAATCGTACACAGATTATGGGTCCAGATTTACGTAACGGGAAGTTCAGAAGCGGGAAGGTCTTTTATTTATTTATTTATTTATTTATTTATTTATGTATGTCTTTGAGTGGTGAAAATCACTGATGATCTCTTCATCATGGTACTTGTTAGTGGGTGGATTTATTTATTAGGCAACCAGTGAAAATTATTTCCTCAAAGTTGATGTTAGAAGCAGGAAAAATGGGCGAGCGTAAAGGATTTGAGCGAATTTGACTAAATTGTGACGTCTAGACGTCTAGACATCTCCAAAACTGCAGCTCTTGTGGGCTGTTCCTGGTCTGCAATTGGTCAGAATCTATCAAAAGTGACAAATCTACAGATTCCAGTACATTACATCTGATGAGACCTGATGGTGATTGTACATTTTTCCAGTAAAGGTCACTCATTGCACACATACACTTTATGGACAAAGGTATTTGGACGCCTGAATTTTCCAGCTATATGTGGTTCTTCTCCAAAGTTTTCCCTTTGCTTGGAGACCCAAACCTGTTTCACCATGACAATACCCCTGTGCACAAAGCCAGCTCCATGATCTAGGGTTAGATCTGCTTTACATGGGTTGGAATGGGAGATCTCTTGCTATAAACCCTATTAGATGAATTTTTCCTTCTTCACAAGCTTTCAAGAGACACCAGCCCTGTGATCTACAGTAGCGGAAAAGATGTCCGGCATTTTAGCCAACTTCGGCGCGCTACACTCTACAGGCAAAAGTATTGGGACACCTGAGTTTGTGGTTGGAGGCACATGCCTGTATGGATGCATGAAGATTTTCTTTCATTGATCTAGGAGACCCAAACCTTCTCCATCATGACAATGCACCTTTCCACAGAGCCAGCTCCATGAAGATCTGCTTTATGTTGGTTGGAGTGGAAAATCTTTAGGATGAATGTAAATGCTGACTACACCCCAAGCTTCCTCGTCCTCACCTACATCAGTACCTGGCCTTATTAACACTCTTTTGGCTGAATAAGTACAAACATCTAGTGGAGAATCTTCCCAGAAAGCAGAGGATATTATAAGAGGAATCTGGGACCAAACATGAAATGTTCAAATAGAAGAACATACAATCCGATAGTCGGGTGTCCACAAACTTTCGGCATAAGGATTAAGGTATGAAGATGATGATGATGATGATGATGATTAGATCAAAACTTAATATTGGGAAAGTACACATCCAGGTACTTTCCATTCGCTTTCACAGTGTGTGTTCTTGTAGCTCATGAAATCAGTCCACCTTTATTTATTTTACCTCTCCTCCATCGTTTCACACTTTCTGTTCCGTTCTCTGTCCTTCTTTTTCGCTCGATACCTACGCAGATCGTTTATGAACTGTGCGCTGTAAGTACCTTTCGTTCGACTTGTGTAGCTCTCTGTGAGTTCTCCTTTATCTCCTTTATCTCCTCAACCTTTTCATTTCATTTGATATTAAATGAATACACCCTTCCTACATCGTGTTCTCCGCATCGACATGCACTTTATATATCAGTTATAAAGCGAGACATGACACGACAGAAGTGCGGTTTGTGTCGCTGTATAGGCAAAAGTTTTGGGACACCTGACCTGTGGATCTTCTCCAAAAATGTTAGAACAAAATTGAAGGTGGAAGATCTCCAGCTATTCAGCTATCTGGGATGAATGTGAACACTGAGTATCTCAGTACCTGACAAATCTCCACAGAATCTAGTGGAACATCTTCCCAGAAGAGTGGAGGTTTCTTATAGCAAGGAAATGGAGACCAAGTGTGGAAAGGGAAGTTTAAAAAGAAGAACATTAATCTTATGATCAGGTGTCCACAAACTTTTGTCGGTATAGTGTATCGTTTTGCTTTTAAAAGCAACGTCAATACGGAAACGATTATTTAGGATTTAGGGGAGGAGTCTCCATTGACGTTACTCAAAAACGGATAAAAAAAGTAAATCACATGTATTTATTTATTTTAGAAAATATAAAAAATAATACAATTATGAAAATAAGTGTTTTATTCTTTTCATAAAAACGTTTGTGGTTCAACAGCTTTTTAACACTGAGATGTAAAGTGTGTGTTTTTCGTCTCATTCTGTGATTTACTATCAACTTGTAGTTGTGTGTTATAGAAGTGTGTGTGTGTGTGTCTTGCTATTCGAAGGCAGTGCAAGAGAGAGACCGGCAGATCAAGCTGCTGACTGAGCGAATGGAGCAGTACACGGGCGAAATGGAGAAGAACGCTTCACTCATCGAGGAGCTCAAGAAGCCACTTAAAAATGACAAAGGTGAAAAAATCACACCATCATTACCTACTGGACTTGGTGGATCTGCTCAGGGTTACATTAGACTCATTACCTACATTATAACTGCTAAAAAAAGCCCTCCTGTACCACTGTGATCTACAATGGACAAAGAAAGACGGAGCTCTACACTATACTGACAAAAGTATTGTGACGCCTGACTTTCCCAGCCCTATGTGGTTCTTCCCCAAACTGTTTGCTGTAGCATGAAATTTTCTCCTCACTTGAACTCAGAGACCCAAACCTGTTCCAGTGCACACATGGGATATGCTTTACATGGGTTGCAGTAGAAGAGCTTTGGGATGACATTGGCTACACTTTAATCCACTTGACCCTGCATTAGATCAGTACCTGACTTTAGACCCTTGTGGCTGAATCTTTACAAAATCTAGTAGAACATCTTCCCAGAAGAGTGGAGGTTCTTATAACAGCAAATGGGGACTAAATGTGGAATAAGATGTTTAGACGAATCTTATGGTCAGGTGTCCATAAACTTTTTGTGTCTAACAGCTAAAGTGTGTACCATTGTGATCTACGCAATGGTACAGTGAAAGACGTTTGGTTTTTTCGCCACCTTTGGAGCTCCATTTTGTTCGTACAGTGTCTGCTATGAAACTCGTTAAACAATGAGCTTGTGAATTTTGGGGTATTTATTCAGTTCCTGAACTTATAGTGCATTTTTGTTTACAATGTTATGCGCTTAAATGTTGCTTCAATCAAAATGTATTCCAAATACACTCGCATTGCAGTGCATCATGTTCTTGGAGGATAATTAAGTCAGATTTTGTGTTCAGTTATTGTAAACCCCAAACTTGACACTTTACGGACGATTCCTCACACGTCCAGGCTCTAGCTCACAGCAGAGGAAACTGGACGAGCTGAACACCAAACTGCAGGCTGCGGAGCGGAGGGCGGAGCAGGCCGAACGCTCCGCCCATCTCGCCGAGTCCGACGCCCAGCGCAAAGATCAGGAGCTGAGCGAAACTCTGAGTCACATTCGACTTTACGAGTCTGTGAGTTGAACTTTCTGAGCTTTTTTCTGTTTCTACACTGTAAATTAAATTGTCTCATCCTACTCATTCTGTAAATTCAGTTCGGTCTAGACTTTGTCTGCATTATCTGTGATAATGTCATACACCACAGACAGATGATGGGGGGGGGATCTAATTGAAATTCAGATTCAATTATAAATCTGAATTTCTCAGTCCAGTGTATTGGTAAATGAAGCTCTAGAGCTCCAGCGAAGTTACTATGGTAACAGCACCTCAGTGACTGTATAAAGTTATTTATTTCATAAAAATGTAAAAGTATATACAAGCAATATAGAAAATGCACTAGCTAAAAACAACAATATTCGAGCAATTTGGTTTAGAAACCATATAATATACTAGTTTTATACAGCCTGTAGACAATTTTAGCCTAACTACAGACAAAACACACTAGCTATATACACAAGCTATGCACACATTAGGTAAGCTAAGGTATTATCTTTATAGAATTTGTACAAGCTATAAACAAAAATATACTACCATAGAACAAAATATATTAACTATATACATTTAGAAGCTGTAGACAAAAAAGTATTCTAGCTATAGATAAAATATGCTACCTATAGAGAAACTATATTGGCCATAAAAAAAAATACAAATTACAAGCTGTAAACAAAAATAAAAAACTGTGAACAAAAGATACCAGATTACTCACAATATACTGGCTATTTACTGTAGAATTTGTTCTAGCTCTAGATAAAAATGTACTAAATATGGACAAAATATACTACATATAGACACAATATTTTAGTTATAAACACTCTATTCTTGTATTCGCTATATACCAAGATATACCAACTATACACACAACATACTAGCTTTATAGAATTTGTATTAGCTATAGACAAAAACTATTATTGAAACCAATTATTGACATAATGATATTGGCTACAAAGTATATATACACAAAGTTCTCTAAACAACATGTACAAGCTATAAACGTTTTGCTAAGTATATACAAAATACACTACCTGTAAACACAATATTTTAGCTATACACTACATCTACTAGGTATAGATCAAGCTATTCTATGACAAAATGTTCTAGCTATACACACAATGTTTAAGCTACAAGGAAATTTGTACTAACTATAGCTAAAATATACTAACTTTAAACAAACTATATTGGCTATAGACAAATGTGTATTTTATAATATTATATATAATAATTTATAATAATATATACAATGATTTTTTTTATCATTACTTTATTACTTAATACAAAATATTGTAAACAGTAATTTGATTTGTTTTAGTATATTTTATTGTTTATTTGATAGTATTTATAGCTCTTACATCATTAGAAGTTATGCATAGTCAATAATAATAATAATAATAATATATATATATATATATATATATATATATATATATATATATATATATATATATATATATATATATATATATACACTAGCTATACTTGCATTAAACTAGCTATATACATCACGTGCTAGACATATAATCTAGCTATAGCCCAAGATTATATAAACTATGGACAAAATACATAAAAGTTACACATATACAAGCTGTAGACAAAAAATATTCTAGCTAAAGACAAAACTATACTAACAATAAACAAACGAAATTTTTATAGACAAAATGTATACTAACTGTGAACAAAATATTTTAGCTATAAACACAATATACTAGCTATGAATAATATGTACTAGCTGTAGACACAAATATATTAATTATAGATAAACTGTATTGGCTATAGACAAATACATACTATAGAAGCTATAGAAAAAATGTACTGAGTGAGGACAAATTATACTCCCTGTAGAAACAATATTTCAGCTATACACATATAACTATATAATTAAATATGGAAAGAAATATACTCACTATATACACAATGTATACACATAATGTAGATATATAAAATTTGTACTAGCTACAGTCAAATGGACTGTATAAACAAAATATATTGCCTATAAACTCAATCCTAGCTATATACACACATGCTAGCTCCATACACCATTTACTAGCTATAGATAAAAAATTGCTGACTATGTACAAAATATTTATAAACCCATTATTCCTGCTATAGACCAAATATTCGAGCTACAGACATATTTATTTGCATGGGGTTGGGATCCAGTGATTATCATTATTGTTATTGCTAGCACATGATACAACAAACCATTAAGGAAAATGTCTGTGGCTATTATTTTCCTCTGTAAATTAAAACATTCACATTTCTCAGTACAAGACAAATTGCTTTTCCGTGGTCATTCGATGCAGAGGATTGAAATGTGCAGATCACATAGAAATGCTTGCGTATTCCATTGAGCTGAGATCTCACTCCGAAATCTTAGCTCCAAAGTGGGTATATGATATATTACTTAGAAGCATGAGCTTTCATCCTGGTCAGAACATGCACGGTTGCGTTTCAGGGCACAGACGGCTTGGTCGCCGCCGTAGCCGAGATCAAAGAAAGCAAAAACCAGATCAGGATCCGCGATCGAGAAATAGAATCCATGACCAAGGAAATAAACCAACTGGAGCTGAAGATCAACGACCTTCTGGACGAGAACGAGGAGTTGAGAGGGCGCCTGGGTCAGTCACACGCTGTTTACATAAACATGTCCCTTGACAGGAGATTTGAGTTTCACTGGCTCTTCTGTTTGCCTTCTCAGCACAAAGACTCGCTGATTTATAGCACAGCTTCTTTATTTTCATTAGGTTTAAATCAGGAGGAAGAAGTGGATTTGACCGAGTTCAGGAGATCAAAGGTGTTGAAACAAAGGCAGTACAGAGCCGAGAACCAGGTTCTGCTAAAGGAGGTAAAGACATTAACGTTTCATGGCTTTTGCCAAACGCCTACGTCCAAATTATCTCATTTATACAAATGAGCAGTTGAACGTTAGGGGCCTTCCTCAAGAGCCCAACAGTGGCAGCTTGGTGGTTGGTCTCTTGACCTTCCACATCTAATTTTAAAATCGTAACCATTTATACAACCACATCCAGTAAACAACAAAAAGGTAAAGATTTGGTAAATACACTGCAAATATTTATATATTTTATATATAGCTTATATTTTATTGCTTCTCTTATCGTGAAAAATGCACCAACTTCTTTTTCGATCGTAAAAATGTGGACTGATCATCCTTGGTTGTTCTTAGGAAATTATTATTTTTAAATAAAGTTTTACTGATTATTCGGCACCAATAGTTGATTGCTGGAAGTACGTATCGGTAGTTTTTCCGGCTTCCGGTCCACTGTCATTGCGAGAGCGGCCTCTAGAGGTGAATCACTGATGCCACATGCTGTTTGTTTTTAGACATGAGACTGCGTGCTGCACGGAGAGCGCTATATTATATTCAATTATTATCATTTATTCATTATATAATTATATTTATTCATATTTATTTCATTTACCACATTTTCGTGATGCAGTATTTCTTCTTTTTTTTGGTTGTAATAAATTTCAGTATTATTTTGTTTTTATTCAGTATCTATTTAAAAAGAAACTATTCGTATCTGTAAAATCCACTATCGGTCGACCTCTAATTGAGTATCCATTTGACTTCAACAAACGGAAATGAAACCGTTATGTTCAAGTTCAAATCTCTAATTGTGAACCTCCGGCTTTGTGGTAACAGTTTGGAGAAGAACCACATCAGGTGTCCCAATAATTTTGTCCATGTAATGTAACTGGTGGTGGATTTGGCAAATTACAGGAGCTCATGCAAATACACTGTCAGAATGTTTATTTCATATTAAACCGCTGTATCCCCTTTTTTTTCCTCAGATTGAGCGTCTCGAGGAGGAAAGGCTGGAGCTCAAACAGCGTATCCGTGCCCTGGTGAAGGACAAAGGTCAAAAATCCTTTAAAAATATTTTCAAGTAATGTTTTTTTCCTCTCCAGCTACATATAATACCAAAAAGGGAAAAGGGAATACATAATTCAACTGCAGCTTTATTTTGGTCAAGAATTCTACCACAAACCACAAGCCTGGTAGATGTTTTTTACCACAGCAGTGATGCAGAAAAGAGACCGGATATCCTTCAGCTGAGGTCAAATAAATACAACAAAGTGAAAATTATTTTTATATATATATATATATATACACACACACACACACACACACACACACAGTAGTGTTATTTTTTTGCACGTTTGTTACACTTTAATGTTTCAGATCATCAAACTAATTTAAATATTAGTAAAAGATACACAAGTGAACACAACATGCAGTTTTTAAATGAAGGCTTTTATTATTGAGGGAAAACAAAATTCAAAACTACACGGCCCTGTGTGAAAAAGCAAACACTTTTTCACACCACTGTGTGTGTATGTATGTGTATATGTATGTATATGTGCTCTGGTCAGCTGATCACTTTTGACACGTGAGACCGCGTGCTGCACGGAGAGCGCTATATTATACGTTTTAATTTATTATTAATGGGATGTTCAAAAAAGTACATACTAATTTTATGGTCAGAGTCTCTACAAAAAACATTTTTTGGTTCCTATATTGTATATGTTATAACAGCTAGTATTAATGAATGAAAAGCAGTATTTATGCTGATTGTAGAGTTTTGTCTGTAGGTACCGCCGTGAACAGTAGTTCACTACTCGACGATGAAACTGTTGAGAAACCCAGCAGGTCCATCAGGGAACGCTCGACCCTCAGACCATCCAATGAGGATGGACTCAAGCGCAAAGTATGATTTTTAACCAAAAAATGTAGATGAATCAAAAAGAACTTATTCTAATCAATTCAGTCATTTTTCCACCAGAATGATCTCCTGCAGAAGGACCTGGCGAGCAGAGAGAAAGAGTTGGAGGTGACACGAGCAGAATCCACACGGTTTAAAGCCAAGCGTGAGTGCATACACACGGATTCACCCGTACCAGCTCCAGGATTACTCATTGGTTTTGTGCTCATTGGCTTTGTGTGTTTCTCCACAGTGAATGAGATGCTGAAGGAGAACCAGCAGCTGGAGCAGGGCATGAAGGAGATCTTGCAGGCCATCCAGGAGGCACAGAGCAAAGCTCCTGCTCAGACGGCCATCAGCGTCCCCAGCCTGGAGAGACTCGTCAGCGTGAGTGATCTGAGCTTTCAGACGTGTTTGAGCGATACAGATAATGTGGAAGTAAACTGGTCTGGGGTGAAAAGTGGTTAAAAAAAAGTAAAATTTTGGTATATGGGGGATGGTGGGTGATTTGGTATGGGGGAGGTTGTTGATTTGGTATAGGGGGGAGGTGGGTGATTTGGTATATGGGGGGAGGTGGGTGATTTGGTATGGGGGGTGGGTGATTTGGTATATGGGGGGAGGTGGGTGATTTGGTATGGGGGGAGGTTGTTGATTTGGTATAAGGGGGAGGTTGGGTGATTTGGTATATGGGGTGGAGGTGGGTGATTTGGTATGGGGGGGAGGTTGGTAATTTGGTATGAGGGGGGGTGATTTGGTATAGGGGGGAGGTGGGTGATTTGGTATGGGGGGGGTGGGTGATTTGGTATATGGGGGGGAGGTGGGCGATTTGGTATATGGGGGGTGGGCGATTTTGTACATGGGGGGAGGTGGGCGATTTGGTATATGGGGGGGGTAATTTGGTATGGGGGGGTGATTTGGTTTGGGGGGAGGTGGGTGATTTGGTATGGGGGGGATGGTGGGTGATTTGGTATGGGGGGGATGGTGGGTGATTTGGTATGGGGGGATGGTGGGTAATTTGGTATGGGGGGATGGTGGGTAATTTGGTATGGGGGGGATGGTGGGTGATTTGGTATGGGGGGGGATGGTGGGTGATTTGGTAGGGGGGGGGATGGTGGGTGATTTGGTAGGGGGGGGATGGTGGGTGATTTGGTATGGGGGGTGGTGGGTGATTTGGTATGGGGGGGTGGTGGGTGATTTGATATTTGATGGGGGGAGGTGGGTGATTTGGTATGGGGGGGAGGTGGGTGATTTGGTATATAGAATCATTTTGATGCATCATCTGTGTAATTATGTCCAGGCTTTAGAGATGAAGCACTCGGAGGGGAAGGGTGATGCAATAGCACACCTGAGAGCACAGCTGGATCAGCTGACCGGCAGGAACGAGGAACTGAGGCAGCAGATGAAGGCAGCTCGAGAAGAGGCAGCCAACACTCTGACTCAGCTAATGAAGGCTAATGAGAAGGTTCTTCTCGCTCTTTTTTTTTGTGTGTTGTTAATATAGACATAGCGTAAACATGAAATAACACTTTAATCCAATCTCTTTTTGGTCAGGTCTCACGTTTGGCGAGCGAAGTTGAGGCTGTGAGTCAATCAGCAGGTACAGCTGTAGCTCCAAAACCTCTTTTTCTGCCTGAAGAAATGCCACCAACTAGCGTGCAGCTCATTAACTCTCTGAACGAGTACGTGATCCAGGTGCTCCAGGTAAACCAGACAGAAAACTCTTCTGACCCTGTGCAGTATTATATGATAAACCTCTCTTAATGCTTTCATTCTGCTCGGATTCGCAGGAGTTAAAAAATAAAGAAGATACAAGCAAGCAGCACGCTCTGGCTCTGGAGGAGTACAAGAGGAAATTCGCCATCACGCGACATCAACAGGGACTGCTGTACAAAGAGTACCAGAGGTTTGTCCTGCTCATGTAGTAGATCATGAGATAGAAGACATGTAGAACGCTCGAGAACATCATCTGCTTTGGGTTTTAGTGAGAAGGAGGCCTGGAGAAAGGAGAAAGAGTGTTTCACAGAGTGGAAAGTCAAAATGGAGGAGCAGAAGGAGCAGGATGCGGTGAAGATCCAGGAATATAATGTAGGACCTTTTGTTTGAGTGTCAGAAAAAAAAAAGATGTTTAATGCTTTATAAATGTAAAAAAAAATAAAAAATGTGCTAAAAAAATTTATTAATGAATATTTTCTGTATAATTACTAAAGAATAATATAATATCGCTCTCCGTGCAGCACGCAGTTACACATACACAAACAAACAGCACACGGTGCCTCTAGAGGCCGCTCTCGTAATAACAGCAGACCGGATGTCGGAAAAACTATCAGTGTGGATTTTTGCCGATGGTTCCAGCAATCAACTGTCGACCTCTGATATTTATCACGCTTATCCTGGTGCATAAATAATTACCCCCCTGCAACACATTTTGTAGTGTTAGTTGGAATACCAAGTCACAAAAAGGCAACGCCTTTGAACTGTGCTGTGAACATCCCATTCCACATTCAGTCAGGTGAAAAATCTGGTGTCTCAATAGTGTAAATAATGTATTTTATATAATCATCTCAAAAGTTCAGGATACTTTTTCAATGAGAAAATAATTGTATTTTTTATTTATTTAAATTTTTTTTATTATTATAATACAGAACAAAAAGAATGTCTGGTTTTATTTGATCTTTTTTTTTTTTTTGCACTACAAAGGCGTGTGTGTGAAAGGGGTCATGCGTTGGAGTCAGAAGGCACTTAAGTAAGTTGATGATTCGCTGTCCATCTGACCAAAGGAAATAACGCGGACTATCAGTACCATGTCGAATTGTAGAGCATCATATTTTTTTCCATTGCATCGTATGGAAATTGGATCGCGCTTCATTTTAATACTGGTGAATCGCATCCGTATCTGTTTCATATGAATCTTTAATGTATCGTTGGTTGTGCATCGAGATGCGAAGCTTCAGTTATGGAGATTCGCATCCATACTGGAGTCATACAGGACACATTGATAATACTAGGAGGTAAATCTAGTCTGAGGATCTCTGAATCTGTGTGTGTGTGTGTGTGTGTGTGTGTGTGTGTGTGTGTGTGTGTGTGTGTGTGTGTGTGTGTGTGTTTGTGTGTGTGTGGATTCTCAGCTCTGGCGAGAAGCTCTGCAGCAGGACCCGAGTGAGATCAGGAGGCAAGTGGCCGAGGCGGCACGTAAAACCACCTTGCTGCGAGTGAACGAGAGGTCTCTGACCCGTCGCTACACCACCCTGATGGAGCAGGAGCAGCATCTAAGGAAGGAGAACAACAAGCTGAAGGACGACTCCGTCCAAATGGAAGCTGCCGTGACCGAGAGAATCGGCTATCTACAGAGGTTCAAGGTGCGAGATCCTGCTTTAATGTGAAAAACGAAAAAAGCATTTCAGACACGTCCAGGCGATGTGACTGGAACAATCAGGGCTTGGAGGCGGAGCCTCTTTAACCGTAACAACACTATAGTTCTATAGTAACTAGTTCACCAATCTTATTTATTCTGAAAGGTGGAAGGAAGGAGGTCAATATAAATTTTCCCTGCGGCCTCCAAATGTCTAGAACCTGCCCTGGGAATAAAAGATGGATTATATGTTTCTGGGTGAATGTTCTGGCAGGAGATGGCTGCGTTTAAAATGGCGACACTCCAGAGAGCGCTCGACGACAGCGTCCCGTCCTCAGAGCTGGAGCGAGCGAACAAACAGTACAACGAGCTCACCATGAAATACAGAGACCTGCTCCAGAAAGACAACCACCTGATCCAGAGAACCACCACGCTGGAACATTTGGAGGTTTCTCAAGACTTTTTTTCTTTTTTTTTTGCACCTCGACCAACTGGTTAATTCTGACGCCTGTTTACGAGATGCGTGCTCTGATTTCTGGTTTCAGAGTGAGAACATCTCCCTCCAAGAACACATCAGTTCCCTCAACAAGGAGCTTGAGATTACCAAGGAGAAGCTGCATACGATGGAGCAGGCGTGGGAGCACATCGAAGCCACTGGTAAGATCTCCATTGTTCATATTGACAAAATCTGGAGACAAAGTGAGTGGAATCATCCACTCAGGACCACTAGTGTGTGTGTGTGTGTGTGTGTGTGTTTCAGGAGGAGAAGGTGGTATGGATAAAGCCACAAAGGCCCTGGCGAACAGCGAGATCCTGTCGGTGTCTAAGCGCATCACCACGCTGGAGATGAAGGAGCTGAACGAGAGGCAGCGCGCCGAGCACGCTCAGAAGATGTACGAGCACATGAGAAGCTCCCTCAAACAGGTGGAGGAGCGGAACTTCGAGCTGGAGGCCAAGTTTGCAGAGGTTCGTCTCGTTCGAAGCGTCACCGAATCCTGTTTATAGAGCTTTTGGTGTGAAGCGTTTGGTGTGTGTGTGTGTGTGTGTGTGTGTGTGTGTGTATATGTGCGTTCAGATGGCAAAGCAGAACATGGAGGCACAGAGGATTGAGCGTGAGTTACGGGACGAGCTGGCCGACAGCGTCAGTAAAGAAATCAGCGACGCAGACCGGCGCCGAATATCGGAGCTGGAGAAAAGCGAAGCCGAGCTCAGGATCGAGGTTTCCAAGTAAGTTCCTGAGATCCATCACGTTTGCCTGTTCTCTACAGGATCTCTATCGGTAAATTCCAGGGTTTTTTTAACACAGTTGTATTATTATTATTAACATTTGTGATCAACAGTTTAAATATTTTTATTTTCTATTTTTTTCTTTATTCAAATATTTTATTTCTTAATTAAAATATTAAATAATTTTTTCTTTTAAATAAAATGCCTGCTTTGTTAAATAATATATAAAATATATTTTATAATATTTTATAAACTAAAATAATTTATATCAAAATCAAATAGAATAAATCTAATTAATGCAATACACTACTTTTATTATATTGATTTGATTGAAAAATAAAGATTAAATAAATTATTAATTAAATTGATCAAAATACTTGAATTATTTGGAAAAATTTAATTAAATATAGAATTTCCGGACGATATGATCTACATAACTGTTCTATTTATTTCAGCTGTTTCAAATGTCTTCATTCCTTCTATCCTTCATTCATTCACTTACTTGATATGCAGAATTTTAAGAGAAATTCTTGAAGCTGGTAATTAAACGCTAAAGAATCCATATCGCTAGACTGGCGTAAAACCGGTCGCGATATCGCTCATGCGCTAAACAGCTGCCACAGTGACACTGCGCTAACTCGAGTTTCTTTTTTTTTTTTTTTTTAATACCCCTGCCATTGTCTTGTATGTTTTCATGTTTAATAATAGTCATTAAAAGTGCAAGGCGGAGACTAAACAAACTTGCGGTCCGCCACTTGAAACGTTCCTGAAGGAACTCTGATTGTATCAAACGAAAAAAATCTCTGTACCGAAACTTTTTAGTACAAATACGTGTACAGTTACACCTCTATTAAATACTTTTTTAAAATATATTTAGCAAGCAGTCAGAAAGCCATAACACGGAAGTGACTACAGGTTGATCCTGTACCGAAAGTCTAATGGTTGAAATTGTAAATGAAACATAATATTTAGAGAGACTTACATTTACTGTTGGTAAAAATCTACTACACTTTGGGATAAATGGATTGTGTGCTACTGTGGATAAATGTGATGCAGTATTTCAAAGAATGAATGGAAATTGTTTGGTTTTGTTTTTGACTTTGTAACGCCCTTGATGACCTTTTTGTTCTTTGTTTTCAATAAACGGTAAAAAAAAAAAGAAAATCTACATGGTATACTGATCGAGTACGGTGTGTTCAGGTTGCGGGAGGTTTCAGACGTAGCAAAAATGCAAGTGTTCGCTCTGGAGGCCAGGCAGCAATCCAGGGAAAAGGAGGTGGAGTGTTTTAGGAGGCAGATTCTGGACTTTCAGGTGAGGTCATATAGAGGTCAAGGTGATATCATCTCCAGTGATGTGAAATTTTTTTTTTTTTTTTTTGAGACCATTCCATACAAATATATAACCCGCAGTCTCAGAGTGATGAGAAGGCCCTCATCGCCAAGCTCCATCAGCACATCGTGGCTCTGCAGCTCAGCGAGACGGCGGCCGTGAGCAGGGTGGAGGCCTACACCGGCCGCTTTCGCCACCTGGAGGCTCAGCGGCTGAGGGTGGAGCAGCAGCTGAACGCGCAGCAGCAGGCGCTCTGGCAGACGAGGCAGGAGGGGCGTCAGCGCGCCCGACACCTCCGCCAGGCCCTGCACGCTTTGCGCAGACGCTTCTCCGGAGCGCTCCCTCTGAGCCAGCAGGAGAAGTTCTCCAACACCATGCTGCAGCTGCAGGAGGACAGGGCGAGGGCGCGGGAGGAGGCACGCCGAGCGCAGGAGGAACGCCGCGCTGCAGAGGGAAAAGCGCAGGAGCTGGAACTCCAAATGAAGGGTCTGGAAGAGCTCACTGCCACGCTGAAGGACGTTAAAGGAGCTCAGAAGGTATGAGTTTTCATAGTTACCTCCAGACATTTGATCAGATAATTCAGACCTCCTGTTTGCCAAATTTTACAGGTAAGCGAGTGGCATAAGAAGTTGGAAGAGGTTCGCCTGCAGGACCTGAGGAAAAACAGAGAACTGGTGGCGCAGCGGGAGGAGATTAAGTACCTGAAGAACATGGTGGCTGAGCAGGAACGTTCCATCAGCAGTTTGGAGGAGGAACTTGTCCAGCAGAGCAATGTAGAAGATGCAGTTTGATGATAACATGAAAATTATTACCCAACCTTTTTGTGTATTTATATATATAATATTAGGTGTGTGTGTGTGTGTGTGTGTGTGTGTGTGTGTGGTAGCTGTTTGAGGAGCAGCATCTCTCATGGGATCAGAGAGAGGTGGAGCTGGAGCGACAGTTGGACATCTACGAGAAACAGCAGAACCAAATCATCGGATCTGCTCAGAAGGTCCTGCTGCTTCTCCACTTATATACAATATCAATATCAAAATCAAAAGAAATGATGACTTCATCCGAAATGACTGTCTACACACAAATCAGTGTCTAACTCCACGCACGTCCCCTATACCAGAAGTTCTTTCTCTGTTCTGTGTGCAGGAAGTCACAGCTCTACCTCTGCCATGTTAATCTGTATTCTACGAGAAACGGTTTAGCGACAGGAAATCGATCTACATATCAAATATCGATCAATAATTTGTGATCGATATTTGATATGTAGATCGATTTCCTGTCGCTAAACCGTTTCTCGTAGAATACAGATTAACATGGCAGAGGTAGAGCTGTGACTTCCTGCACACAGAACAGGGAAAGAACTTCTGGTATAGGGGACGTGCGTGGAGTTAGAACTCACTTAGGTAAATTGATGATTTGAAAGAAATCAAAGAAATAAAAGCGAACTATCAGTACCATGTTGAACTGTAGAGCATTCAATGAATCGAATCAAATCGGATCGGATCGCACTGTATCGTAATAAAGAATCGGTGAATCGTATCGGTAGCTGCTTCATATGGATCTTTTAATGTGCATCGAGATGAGAATCACATCGGCCTCAGTTATGGAGATGCTTCAGCCTCTCTTTCCCCATGAGAGGCGGAGCTAACTGAATCGACAGGGCGAATAAGAAACGCTTTCTGATTGGATGGATGTTCTAGATTAGAAACATTTTTTTGATTAGACCTCAGGAACATATATCTGTGTGTTCTTTTGAAATCGGCTGTATAAGAAGAGTTATTTCTTACCAATAAAATGCTTCCTGTGGTTATAGTTTGAAGAAGCCACAGGTTCTCTGCCAGACCCGAACCAGCCATTGGCTCATCAGCTGGACCATGCTCTGAGCAAAATGAAGGAGCATGTTCGCACCATCCTGGAGATCCAAGCCACCTGCAAAACTCTGGAGGAGGTAAAGTGCGAAGCGATGAAAGAACGTGATGAATTTTTTTGAACATCCCATTCCACAATTAGTCCCCATTTCCTGTTCGAATAACTTCCACTCTTCTGGGAAGATGTTACTCTAGATTTTGTGGAGACTCGTTTAGATATAAAGGTGTTAGTAAAGTCAGAATCGCCTGCCTGCTTTTACCTGTGGTAACAGTTAAAAGCACATACGGCTGATCCGTTGGTGCCGTTTCTAGCTCGTTGTGTTTTGTTGTGATTGGAGCAGACGCTGAAGGAGAAGGAGGCGGCGCTGTGGAGGTCCGAGCAGAACGTCCTGTCGCGCGATCGCGTCATTAACGAGCTCCGCCTCCGTCTCCCCGCTGCCGCCGAGAGGGAAAAACTCCTCGCCGACTTGAGCAGGCAGGACGACACGGGCAGCCGACACGCCCTAAAGATCGCTCACCAGACCATCGGCAACCTGCAGAGTCTCCTCGAGCAGAAAGAGGAGGTCCTCAAGAAGTATCAGAACCTTCTGGCCAGGGCTAGACAGGTACGTAGGAGGCATAACTGCTGAACGTGTTGGTGTAAATATTGTAAACAGTATCTCAGCTCTGGAATAAAACATCTAATGAATCATCACTGTCGGGGCCCTTGAGCGGGGCCCTTAACCCTCTGTGTGCCAGGACACTGTATCATGGCTGGTCCTGTGCTCTGACCCCAGCTTCTTTTCCTTTCCTTATTTATTTCCTACATTTTTCTTTCTTTCCTTCCTTCCTTCCTGCTGCGGACGAACAGGAACAGGAAGAAGTAGCCAAAAAGCACGAGCAGGAAGTGAAGAACCTGCACCAAAAGCTGGACCTTCACACGGATTTGTCCCTGGACCGCTTCAGACAGACGACTGTGGTGAGTTCATGCCTAAATCATAGCGAGAGTAAAAATATCAGGGTCATGTGACTCGTCTCTTCAATTCACAATTTTTTAATTCTTTATTCTCCACTCTTTCAAACACCCGGGTTCCGAAGGAGCTGATGAAGAAGCCCACTCTGGACGTCCCAACCACGAAGCAGATGGAACGTCTGGCTGAAATGGAGCAGATGGTGGCGGAGCAGGACACGTCTCTATCTTCGCTAATGCACAAGCTGAGGGTGCTGAGCGGGGAGCTGGAGAGGCAGAGACACGTCACGGCGTCTCACGCCAAAGAGCACGCAGAGCAAACGGCCAGGTGAGGGACACCTTCTCCTGATCTCTGATATTCATGATAAATATCTCCATCTCCAAAATGTCCTGCACAGTCCCTCTAATTAACTAATTTCTTATCCTGATGAAAATTGTAGCGTCATTAGCTCCACCTCCTCCAGCTCCGCCTCCCATCTTTAATTATTAATGCTTAATTGTACAACTTTTGGCTGTTTGAACCATAAAATCCGAAGAATTTTGTTAGTAGCTGAGTTTACGTCCCTGATTTTCTCTATCGCCCTCTAGTGGAGCAACAAACAACTTTTTCTATTTTTTTAGGATTAGCTTTCACATTCTTTTCTCACAGGTTACAAAGGTTCTAATAGGTCCGTATTGATGCGTTAGAAACCTCAAGCTTTTCTACGATTTAAAATTTGAGGAGAAGTGACTTTAAAGCAAAGTAGGAAGAAATCTGCCACTGTGTCCCAAACTCCTGCTGATTTGTTTTCCAGACTTGAGGAAAGACATGCATCTCAAATAAAGGCCATGTCTAGGGAATCAGAGGAGCTGAGATCCCAGCTGTCCCAGATGGAGAAAGAGCTGCAGTACCTCAACACCGAGCTGGAGGCCCAGAGAGAGGCCAACGTTCGCTCGCCGAGCAACACCATGAAGAACCTGGTTGAGCGTCTGAAGGCCCAGCTGGCCCTCAAAGAAAAACAGTTGAAGGTGAACGAATGAGGGTTTTTTTTATAATTTATTTTACCGCTACCGTTCTGTTTTTGTGGTTTTATAAATGATGGAGTAAAAGGAAACGCACCAACTGTGGCGCTGACGTCTGATCTTTCTGTTTTTCGGAGTGCAGGCTCTCAGCAAAGCCATGCTCGAGTTTCGGGCACAGATGACGTCACAGGCGGAGCAACAGATCATCGCGAATGCGGCCCAGAAAGAAGAAGTGCTGAACGTTCAGCAGATCGTGGATAAGCACACCAAAGAGCTCAAGGTCAGAGCTGTCACAGGAAGTGCTCACACAGGAAGTACCCTATAAAAGAATATCACTGAATATAATCGAAAATAATTAGGGTTATAATGGGGTATTATATTTCTATTCTAGATCTACAGGAGTGGCTCTTGGAGGACGTTTAATTCTTATATTTATTTGAGCTCACTTGTATTTAAAAAGCCTTTAAAATAACAATAAATTATCCAGTATATTTACTTTTATGGCATTTTGAAAAAAAAAGTAGGCTTGGGATTTGAACTCACGACGATCTGATCAGAAGTCCAACATCTCAACCCCTACTTCTTGCTCAAGGGCCCAGAGATAGTCTTGCTTTAGGACCCTGGGCCTTGCTCAGGGGCCCTGAAGTAGTAGCTTGGCTGTGCTGGGATTTAAACTTATAACCTTCCGATCAGAAGTCCAACAAGGGTAGACATTCCTGTCCAGAGAGATTTCTCTCATTTATTATATCTCTCATTATATTCATTGGTGCTGAAGGCGTGGTGGTTCTGGGATTTGAACACACAACCTTATCAGAAGTCTGAGTTACGACTTAGATTTACTTTTACTTTGATGGCACTTGGCAGATGCTCTTTTCCAGAGCGTCTTACAACCAAGCATGCGATGGTTAAGGGCCCTGAAGTAGTGGTGTGATTTGAACTCACAACCTTCCCATCAGTCCAACAAGGGCAGACACCTTTATATATACATATAAATATTGTATAGATTATCTTTTTTTTTTTATTTAGAGATGTTTATTAATATAATCATTTCAGCTCAGTCGACCTCAGAGTAAACTTTATTGAGTTGATTTAGTGAAAGGTGCTCGAAAAAATCCACTAACCAACTACATAAAAGCTGTAATCGGGAAAATATCTGATTACTGCTTATTAGAGGACGGCCGATTAATCAGTTTTGCTGATTGCTCGAACAAAAATTCATACTGAGAGTTTTTTCGGCTTCAGATCCAATAGCGGCCTCTAGAGGCGAATCACTGACACCACGTGCTGTTTGTTTTTACATGCGAGACTGCGTGCTGCATGGAGAGCGCTATATTTATTATTTAAGCACATTTTCAGAAATCAGTACTGTTTGTAATATAGTTCAGCACTTTGTAATAAAGTTAGTAAAGTTCGGTTGATTAATCGGTTATCGGCAAGTACGATCCAATCTATCGGTATCAGTAAAAATGATGTTTAATATTTATTTTCTACGCCGTTTAGAGAGAAAATTCTTTTTTAATTGACTCATGATATCATGACATCCACAATAGTATAGTGTGTGTGTGTGTGTGTGTGTGTGTGTGTCAGACCCGTGTGAAGGAGCTGAACGATGAGCTGCAGACCTGCAAAGAGAAGGTGAAAGCTGGGAAGAGCAGAGAGAGCTCTCTAAAGGAGGAGCTGGAGAACCTGAACCATGAGCTGCAGAAGAACCAGAAGATCGAGAGCAGACTGCAGAGCGAGAAGGACGATCTGGAAGAACAGCTGGATGAGTTAAAGCAGAAAGTCAAGAGACTCAGCAGCGGCCTGCAGGTAAACGCATACAGCCGGCCGTCTCGCTGCCACACAGAATAAACCTCAGCCTGGAGTCTGGGTTTATAACAGAGACGAGCGGAAATACCTGAGGACTGCCACCAGGGGGCAGTGTTCTCATTACACACCTCCAATACGTTTATTTATACGAGTTTTCTCAAGATGTTTTGGGAAAGATATACATACATACATGGTAAAGTGTGTGTGTGTGTGTGTGTGTGTGTGTGTGTGTGTGTGTGTGTGTGTGTGTGTGTGTGTGTGTGTTTTGCAGGGTCAGGGTAAAGGTGAAGGCCTTTCGGTAGAGGCTTTGCAGAAGAAGATCCGCAGGCTGGAGTCAGATCTAGACAGGAAGAACGTTCCCGAGCCAGCGGAGAAAAAGACGGCGGTGAAGGAGGACAGAGTGAGCATGACCCATAAATCTGTTTATATCTATATACACTATATGGACACTATTTGGACACCAAATGCGGTTCTTCTCCAAACTGTTACCACAAAATTTCGAGACACGCAATTATACAGGACGTCTCCGGATGCTGCAACATGAAATTTTCTCTTCACTTGAACTAGGAGACGCAAAACCTGTTCCAGACTTACAATGCTCCTCCAGTGTTAGAAGATCTCCTGCTATAGAACTCCAACCCTATTGTAATGAATTGGAACCCCAGTCCTCCTCACCTCACCTACATTAGTACCCCTTATAGTTGAATGAGCACAAATCTCCACAATCTTCTCAGAAAAGTGGAGGGTATTTTTATAACAGAAAAATGTGGGATGAGCTCTTGGGTGTCACACGTTTGTCCACATTTGGGCATGTTCTACATTTTTTTTTGTCTTTGCAGCCTAATAAAGAAGAACTGGTGAGGTGGGAAGAAGGTAAGAAGTGGCAGGCGAGGATGGAGAAAGTCCGTAATCTTTTAAAAGACAAAGAGAAAGAGACGGAATCCCTTTCCAAACAACTGGCCACCTCGAAGGAGCTCTACGGAAGGTCACACACACACACACACACACACACACACACACACACACACACACACCACAGGCTTGAAATAATACGTCCGCTAAACTCATGCCTGATCCCGTGCAGACTGGAGCAAGAGAAACTGGGCATGCAGAGGAAGCTGAAGAGCCGTGGCGTGACGGCGGATCAGGTGGTGGGCACGCGGGCGACCTTCGAGGCCGACCATGAAATCGAGGAGCTGAAGAAGAGGAACCGTGAGCTGGAGGAACAGATTAAGATCATCAAGTACACATGAATTGATTATATATATATATATATATATATATATATATATATATATATATATATATATATATATGGTCAAAAGTATTGGGACACCTGACTTTTCCCAGACACGTGGGTGATAGGATGGCGATAGCATGAAATTTTGAACTCGGATCTGTTCCAGCATGACAAAGACCCTGTGCACAAAGCCAGATCCATGAAGATCTGCTTTGAATGGGTTGGAGTGGAAGATCTCCAGCCTTCTCACCTCACCTACATCAGTACTTGACTTTACCTACACAATTGTGGCTGAATAAAATCAGCACAAAGTCTAGTGGAACATCTTCACAGAATAGCAGAGCTTCTTATAATGGCAAATGAGATGTTCAAGAAAGGCATATCTTTATGGTCAGGTGTCCACATACCTTTGTCCTTATTTATATTTATATATATATATATAAAATGTGTGTATATATGTGTGTAAGTATATGTGTGTGTGTATATGTGTGTGTGTGTGTGTGTGTGTGTGTGTGTGTGTGTGTGTGTGTGTTTGTTTTTTTGTTTATCGGTGGTTCAGGCAGCAGCAGGCTTTACCTCGAGATGCTGCGATGGAGGACATGAACATTAGGAACCACTACCTGGAGGAGAGACTTCACTCTCTGGAAAGCCAGCTGGTAAAAGAGCCTCTCTCCAGGCCATCAGTAAGTATCAGTTCATAAGTAATGGCACCCATACAATAATCACAAGGCCCCATCAATCACTTCTGAGTATTTTTTTATAAGTAAAAAGTGAGGGTGCTTTATGAGCGCAGGGACATAAACCCTCAAGGGTTGAGGGCCTTGTTCAGGGGCCCCAAGGGTGACAGCCTGGTAATACCAGGGCTTAAACCATGGACCTTCCGGTTAGCAACCCAGAGCTTTAACCACCGAGTCACCCAGTCCCTCATATATATATATAAAAGACGTGTTAATGTACAGGCTACTGACTAATCCTAAGTGTTTCCTGCTGTATTTGTGGTTTGGTCCAAAACCTCTTAAAATCCCAGACTTCTGTCTTTAAAATCAATTAAAATATTTAATATATTGTTCTGTTTTTTTTTATTTTTTCTTTATCACCATTTTCACTTTCCTTCCATTTGCTTATAAGGATGAAAGCCGGTTTTCTTCTGCCAGGTTCAACTTCTCTCCTAAATCCCATCTAAAGACCTTTAAAGTCTCAAATGACCCCCAAGACAAAAAAATACATCCTTCATCATTAAGCAAAGACCAAATCGTGCATCAACACATAAATGACGAGGAGCTGATCACCGGATTTCCACCTGATACCAACAAAGCGTATGAAGAAATGGAAGATACGTCGATCCCAGGACAAGATCCGGTGCTTAGAGGAAAATTAAAACTTCACGAAATCGAGTCCGTAAATCCGCAGACAGAACAAGAAACGGTAGACAAGATCCACTCTGAGGAACCGAAAGAAGAACACGACACGTTGAAACGTGATGAAGATCAGGGCGATAGAGAGGAACGAGGCGAGACAGCAGAGCAGGATCCAGCAGTGATTGAAAGATCTCTTGAGTCTCACAATAGCCAGACAGAAGCTTCACAATTTCAACAGGCTCAAGCACATGCTGATGAAGAAACGTCTAAAGAAGACGACTGTAGGCTTGGGCAGCTAATATCACAATCTCCTCCGGTGGATAAGAATGAAGCGGTGTGGCTCGGCGAGGTACTTTACCATATAGAGTGTCCCGTCAAGAAGATAGTCAGCTTTATATCTCTGTAGGCTTCCCACTTGTGTTCGCTTTTCAGTGCTTGGTCCCCTTGCTGCTAAAACCTCACTCACTCTGTCATAACTTGTTAACAGTTCCTTATATTTTGTCATCATGGCATTTAGAAATGTCGTTATCTGCACAGACGTCTGGCCGGGGCTCGGCAGGGACGCAGACGCAGAGGGAGCACGAGCTACAAAAAGAGAACCTTAAGCTCTCCAGCGAGAACCTGGAGCTACGCCTTCAGCTGGAGCAGGCTAACAAGGACCTGCCACGTCTAAAGGTGCAGCTAAGAGCATTATGTTTTTTTGGTTTTTTTCTGAGGTACGATTTGAGGTTTTATTTCCTAAAGAAAACGAATCAAATTGTCCACCTCAACACTGCATTACCCAACATTAACCTCCTGGGACCGTGCGTCCTCATGTAGAGACATTACATTTTGGTTACCCTGCACATTATACTTCATTCTGCATAACTTGGACCTGTTGTCCTCATTAGTAGACACTTTATAGCACCATTTAGTGGTAGAAAAAGTGCAATACGCTGATTAGCAGAAAGATGGCGTCAAACGTCAAGTCAAAAGTCATTTTGATTCAACAGAATTGACTCAGTTCTTAGACTCGTTTTTAGTTATTTTGCATTTTTACAGTTTTTGCACACTGATGTTCAGGCTTTAAAATAAACAGTTTTCTACTTTGTAACACTCTGGAAACTTCGTGTTACGCAGTAATATAAACCCAGTGTCTCCGCATGTGGACATCATTAAAAAATAACACTTTCCTGTTCAAAGACAATTTCTGGATTTTATAATTATGGGGTGCTACTAATCCCAAATAGCTAGGAAATAAAAATGCATGCGATACAAAGGGTCTTAAGAGGTTAAAATCAACACAACAGCCTCTTCAACACGCCACATTGAAACGAAGATCAAACAAGTCGAACAAAAAATAGACAAATTAGCAATCTTTTCAATAGGGATCTTTAATTAACCAATAAAATGACAGTATTACGTCAAAGTAGAAGACCGGTTAGTATTCACTGGATAAATAAGATGAAATATTGCAGAATAAATGCAGAATAAATACGATAATTGGAAGTGGGAATTGGGATTCATTTTCCCCATAGAGATTCGACAGGCCAAATTTGAGTGTTTTTAAATCTGCTCTTAAAATGTACTTTTTCAGTGTAGCTTTCGGGCGATTATTATTAATTTTTTTTAAAGATTGTAATTTATCAACAGGCTCAGGTGTCTGACCTCAAAGAAATGTGTGACGCTCTAAAAAAGGAGAAAGGAGAAGTGGATAGGAAGCTGGGGAATATCCGTGGGGTAGGTCATTATCTTTATTTTGGGATTTTGGGATCTTTATTTACATGCATGTTATTGGAGGACAGTAATCGACGACCGGGTGTTGCATCGATGAAGCGGATTTTTCAAAATCGTACTTTTTTTAAAAGAAAGAGTTTTTACGTCAGGTCACGTCATGAAGCATCCGCGCTTTCCGGTTTTCTTTCTCTCGACAGTCAGCGCAGTCTGGACGAAGCGGAAAAACCGCCCCCGAGCTGGAGAAGACCATCATGCTGATGAAGAGGGTGGTGGAACGAGTGCAACGAGAGAACGAGACTCTGAAGAAGAGCTCGGGGACAGCGATCCATGAGCAGCTCACTGCTCTGCAACACGAGCACGAGAAGCTCAAGGTTTATAAACGGCACCGTGTGAACACAACTCCTGTTTTCTTTTTTCATTCCTTACACGAATCATAACGCTCGTCTCGTTACGCTCAGGCCGAATACCACAGGACGAAGGGGGCGAGTCAGCTGACCTCCAAACTCGAGTCACAGGCTGAAGGGATGGAGAAAGTCGTGACGGAGAACGAGCGGCTGCGCAGGGACATCAGAAAGGTTTCTGACAGCTTTGTGTCTGTGGTGGTCTGAGAAAAACGTTCACTTTAAAATGTAGCTGAAAAATCAATGGAAGGTCTCGTTTTATTCTGAGACATTTACACTAACTAAACTGAAATATGAGACATGCTTCCGGTCATGGAGTCTAGCCACAAGTCCAGGAGATGGAGTCTAGCCACAAGTCCAGGAGATGGAGTCTAGCCACAAGTCCAGGAGATGGAGTCTAGCCACAAGTCCAGGAGATGGAGTCTAGCCACAAGTCCAGGAGATGGAGTCTAGCCACAAGTCCAGGAGATGGAGTCTAGCCACAAGTCCAGGAGATGGAGTCTAGCCACAAGTCCAGAGGGGGTGGAGTCTAGCCACAAGTCCAGAGGGGGTGGAGTCTAGCCACAAGTCTAAGGGGTAAAGTCTAGGCAGAAGTGCAGGAGATGGGGTCTAGCCACAAGTCCAGGGGGTAAAGTCTAGGCAGAAGTCGAAAAAGATAGTGGAGTCTAGCCACAAGTCCAGGGAATGGAGACTAGCAACGAGTCCAGAGGAGGTGGAGTCTAGCCATGAGTTCAGGGGGTGAAGTCTAGCCACAAGTCTAGAAGATGGTGTCTAGCAACAAAGTCCAGGGGATGGATTGTGTTTTAGGATTGAGAAGTATGTAGGCGTTTGGCTTTTAGGAGGAGCCAGCTTAGATCCAGACACACCCCTAAACTTCTCTGGTGAGGATCTTGAAAAATAGCCAAGGCACAAATATCTATATTACTAAATATATTTTATTTACATTTCACAAATTTTAAGGTGTCAGTGTTTTCAGAATTCACTCACATCCGACAGGTTCTCCAGACCACCGCACATTTCCGTACAGAAAAGTATTAAACCTGAATCAAATCATCTAGTTGTATATTCAAAGAGACTTTATGTTATGATGTTCAACGTTCTAATACAGGAATCCGAAGCCTCAGAGAAGCTGCGAGTAGAAAAGAGCAGTCTGGAAGTAAGAATAGAGAAACTGAAGCTGGAGCTTGAAGCGTCCAACCAGAAGCTCCTTCTGGCTCAGGCGAAGGGTCCGTCCTCAGACGGAGCAGACAGCAAGACCTGGAAATCTAAAGTTGTGACGAGGTACAAATTAACATATTTATAAAAACGAAAGAAAAGTATAATATTTTCAGTTATATCTGATCAGCGATCGAATATTTTCCAGGTTGTTCGAGAATAAAATGAAAGCCCTCGAGGACGAACTCTCCAAGAAGAACGCGAGTCTGAAAGAGCTGAAACTCCAGCTCGCAGAATCCCGCGAGAAAGAGCAAACGTCACGGCAGACCGCCGCGCAGCTGAACGAACAAGTGCGTGGTAACGTGTGTTAGAGCTAAACGCTTTCCCGGCAAAAGTTTGTGGACACCTGAGAATAAAAAGTCTCCATTGGCTGTTAGAATAACCTCCATTCTTCTGGGAAGATGTTCCACTAGATTTGGTGGAGATTTGTGGTGAGCTAAGGAGGAACGTGGATAAGTTTGGAGCTCTATAGCAGGAGATCTTTCACTCAGAAGTTAAAGTCAAAGGGAAAATTTCATGATCCTGCATCTAAAGATGTCCTGCACAATTGTTTGCGAAGAACCACATATGCCTGGGAAAGTCATGTGTCCCAATACTTTTTGTCTGTATCGTGTACATACACATACTGAACTGCTGGTTTTGTCTCTTGAAGGTGGAGCTCCTGAAGAACATTCCCAGTGATGACCTTGCTAAGGAGTTTAAGTCTATCAGGTATCTACGTTCACAAACGTATTCACGTCCGAGCCGCTTCCAAACCAGTGGCGAGGTTTTAACGTGCGACACTCATCGTTACAGGTTGGCGAACCACCAGCTGGAGAAACAGAAGCTCGGTCTTCTTGAGCAGATCCAGAAATACGAGGAGAAGTTCGGAACCGATATGGACGGACCAGGTAATATTGTGGATCTTTACTTGGACGTCACTTCAGGTCATCGACTTCGTGAGGATTTGATATCTAAACTCTTCTCTGTGTGATCTTCATCTAGGAAACAAAGATCTTCAGGCCCAAGTAAAGGCACTAAGTGCTGAGAAAAGCCAGCTCCAGGTATTTCCCACCTCAAAAATCTCTCCTTCGTTAGAATACATGGAAAGGTTTGTGGACCCCTAAACAATACAATGGTTTTGAACATCTCATTCCACATTTAGTCTCCATTTGCTGGTATAATGAGCTCCACTCTTCTGGGAAGATGTTCCACTAGATTTTGTGGTGATTCATTTTGTGGTGCTCATTCAGCTACAAGGGTGTCAGTAAAATCAGGTGCTGATGTAGGTGAGGTGAGGAGGCCCGGGGTGTTCAAAAGAGTTGGAGCTCTATAGCAGGAGAATCTTCATGGTGGAACAGGTTTTGGGTTTAAAAATTCGACTGTACAATTAAATTGGTGGTCACAATTTGGAGAAGAACCACATACTCCTGCTTACATCTTCAGCTTAATATAGAAACCTAGGACATTTCGTACGGATTATAAGAACCTACACACGTTTCATGTCTTAAAGGACGAGGTAGGAAGGATGACCAAAGAGCTGGCGAACTTCGACCCGACGTTCTTCGAGGAGCTCGAAGACCTCAAGTTCAATTACAACGTCGAGGTGAAAAAGAACATCATCTTGGAGGAGCAGCTGAAAAAAATGTCCGAGCGCTTCGGGGTGGAGGTCGACATCCCCACGGACACGTCGCTGCTGAGCTGACACGAGGGTTCCTGAGGGGTTCCTGAGGGTCGTGGTAAAGAAAAACCAAACCAAGGGTTTTTGTTGTGCCATTATTTGTGTGCGTGTGTGTAGAAAGTATATTTATTATCATTGTTGATTTTGTTACGGTGAAGAGAAGGTGCATTTCTGTGCGCATCTTCATCACTGCCTTTTTCCTTTGTATGAAAAATGAGTGAAAGACCAAAAACGTGTTACGTGTGTTTATTAGAACCGCACCGACGTGCGTCATGTTCTCGATCCATCATTCTCTTTCAGCCAAATAAATTCAACCAGCATTTCTATTTCTTTTCATTTCTTTCTCAATTTCTTTATGAGGAAATTCATCTTCAATTAATTTAATTAATGTATAATGAATCATTAATTGATGTGTAGTTCATTAACTAACTTAAATTGTGAAATCAATTTCACACATTCATTTATACTTTTTACTTTTCTTTTCACTCATCGTGGTGAAACGTTCTCAACTGCGCACGTTTTAATTACTCATTAATTTTAATATGTTGACTGGCAGAAACTAGCGCCCTCTCCTGGTTGGAGAATTAACAATAATATGAAAGCAGTCTTTTTTTTTTTTTTTTTCCCTTAAGCGTCCTGATCGTCCCTGATCTAGATGGAGAGAGACTCCAGGTTCATGCTCGGCATCATGTACTCAGCATTAGAAGGTTTTGTAAAACTCCTTCTCTGTCCAGATGGATAACCGATCAGGCTTCGAGCTGGACGTCTCTGACCGAGCAGAAACGGCGTCTGGAGAGGTCTGAAAGAGCAGAGAACAGGTTCCTCCTCGAGTCAGGTGAAGCATCCGGGACCCAGTCCACATGTACCTCCACAGGCAGAGAATTTAAAAAGGCATCACCGTCAGGCCACTTCAGACCCAAGTGGTGCCGATGGACCTGCAACGAGAGGGACGTTATATTCCCCGGGCAAAAGTATTGGGACACCTGACTTTGCGAAACATATGTGGTTCTTCAGCAAACCCAAACCTCATCCAGCACAAAGCCAGACCCATGGAGATTCGTATACGGACGATCGATATAGATCGTTACTATAGAAACGAGAGGCAGACACCCATGGAGCGGACGGAGATTGTTACCTTGACGAGCGCACCGTCGTTACAGTGCCACACGATTCCCTCCACACGGCCCTCGGCGCTCTCCCGGAACCACGAGCGCAGCTGATTGTACTCCACTGCAGGAGCGTTCCGGACCCGCAGGATTCCATGTGGCACCAGAACGTGAAGAGGATTCTTCTTACTGCCCAGACCTGAGATCAGAAAAAAATACAAATAATAATAATAATAATAATAATAATAATAATACACACTTTCATTCCTTTAACAGAGCCAAATATGTTTCTCTGTAATCGTCAGGGTGGGGCGATGTATCGAACATCTCACACCGCGATACAACTACCAGATCTCATAATGTACAGTTATCTTCATTTAAATATAATTTCATGGATGGATGGATGGATGGATGGATGGATGGCCGATACAATTGTGTGGTGAAGTTTTGGAGAAGGACCTCATATGGCGGAAAAAGCCGTCTGTCCCAATACTTTTGGCCCTATAGCGTGTGTATTTTTTTTCTAACAATGTGTACAATTTGAATATTAAAAAACAGAAGGACGTTGCAGAAGACGGAGCAGTAAGACGGATTACCGTACGGGTTTCCGTTCACGTTGGTCCCAATAAGCTCCAGCGTTTGCTCCATCAGCTCGGTCAGAGGAACGCAGGCGATTTCCAGCAGATCTTCGTCCTCGCCATTCGGCCTCAGGACGAGAGCCGATCGGGCACGATAGTCCACCACGGAGGCGTGCCAGCAGTACTGCTTGTTAAAATCCTCCACTGGAACCCAGCCTTTAAAAATAAAAGCACTGTTATAGAGATAAAAGGAAAAGAAAGAAATGTGGTTTTAAAAGTCTTCAGTATTTTATACGTCGATTCGAGGGTGATGTCGAAAAAGTTTCGAGTCGAGTTTCGTAACACGCCAACAGATGGCAGCACAAGGCTGCACGCACAGTCACAAGGAGCACCGACCTTCATAAGTCACTGAAAACAAAAAACAACACTATCTCACGTCCTACTCACCAGATTTAGCTCCCGGGACACGTTCCGGAAGTTGCAGAAACGCTAGGGGGCGCTGTTTTTCTGTGCAAGGGGACTATTTTGAAGGTGGTGGTGTGGAAACGTAGATAAATAAAAGTACTGTCTTGTAAACAGAGCAAATCTCGAAACTTTTCGACACCATCTCGTATAAAGTGTATATGAGGTTAACCAGGAACAGAAGCGGCTCGTGTACCCGGGATGTGTCCGTGTTCATCGGGGATCGGGCGGCCGCTCTCGTACTGAACTCGACGTGCAGGAATCCAGGACTCGGGAACGGGTCGGAAATCTTCCTCTACGTTCCACGTAAAACCTTAAACAGAACAGAACCGTACAGAACTGGAACCCTGACTCAGCACTGCTGTGATGGTGATGTTCAGCAGAATTACCTTTACAGGTCTTTTGGGAATGTTGGTGTTTCTTGAACCTCTTGTCCGCCTGCTTGGTGGGTTTCCGGTCCAGACGAGCCCAGAGATACGCGTCTCCTTCACAACAAACAAGAACAGCAGTATGAGCCGGCAGATGGGTGTGAGATCTAACAATCTATCAGTCCTCAGCCTCTTTTTTTATTAGCCATCAGAGTTTAACATGATTCTGGGTCGGTGGTAGGACTCGTTACCATGACAACCCATCAGAACTGGATTTAAGGATGAAGGACAAACAGAAGAAGGTTTATGCGGAAGAACGATAGATGAAAGGAGGATAGACAGAAGGATATGTGGATGGAGGATGGATAGATTTAAGGAGGATAAATAGATGGAAGGACAATAGATAAAAGTAATATAGATAGATGGAAGGATATGTGGATGAAGGACAGATAAAAGAAGGAAAGATTAATAGAATGAGGATATATGAAAGGAATAGAGATAGACGGATGGAGGAGAGATGGGTGAAAGAAGGAAAGATGAATGAAATGAAGATGGATAAAAGGAGGATATATAGAGGGAAGGAGGTTAGACGGAAGGATAGAAAAAGGATGAATGAAAGGAGGAAAGACGTAGGAGGGTTGACAGAAGGGAGGATATTTGGAAGGATAGAAGGAGGACAGACAGACAGAAGAAAGAAAGGAAGGATAAACCGGCTGTTCTCTCAGGGTGACAGTAACACAGGAAATGACATCACATCATCCAGATGTGCAGCACCTCTGTACGCAGTGACGTAGCAGCAGGTGCCGTCCAGCTTCTCGGTGGCGATCGCGCTGTGAACATCCGACTCCACCGCCACAGGGTTCACTGTCTCCGTGGCAACCACCTGAAAATTCTGAACACAAAAACACACACCGGCATCATTCCAGATTCCACCACGAGGTTGAAGATCACAGCGAGGACGTGTCTCGTTCTTCATCCTCCTCAGAGTCACACATTCCTACACCTGTAAACAGGGTTTATACAAAAGTGTTGTTCCTACTGCTGGAGTCGTGTGGTCCGGGTACGAGCAACGTATGGAGTGAAGACCACCGGCACTGAGAAGATCATTTATTCACAGATATCAGGGAAGTTCTCTGGTTATTTTAATACTTTATTATACAGTAGATCAGAAATCCCAGAAGAAGTAAAACTGATGGAACCTGTTTACAGCAATCAGAGGGAAGATGGTGGATGACAAGAAGATGGAAAGGAAGATGTTCAATAGAATGAAGATGGTAGACGAAAGGAAGACAGTAGGTGACAAGAAGATGGAAAGGAAGATGGAGGGAAGATGTTGGGTTGAAAAAAGATGGTTAGGAAGATGGCATGATGATGGTTGATGGACAGAAGATGGAAAGAAAGATGGTAGAAGAAAAGCAGGGAGTACGCTGAATATAAAACGAGAGACTGAAGCAAGGAAGACAAAAGAAAAGAAGAAAATGGAGGGAAGATATAATGGCGGATGGATGGATTTAATTAATTGATTAAATGGTTGGTTAATTGATCACAGAGGTGAAATTCACACAGTAATTAAAAAAAATAATTAAAAGTTTCAGTCTAATATATTATAAGAATCTCGACTAAAAGTTAATAAAACAATGAATATATATATTTTTGTTTTTATTAATTAAATCAGTAAAAAAAAAAAAAAGGGTGAAATGGTCATAAGAAATAACTAAGAGAAAGCTATGCGTGTGGCTGCGTCCCAATCCGCACACCTCACACTACATCAAGCCCATATCACTGCTCGTGTAGGGCACTACTTTAGAGCACTATTGAGTGGATTAAAGCGCGGTTTGGGACGTGGCCTTGCTCCTGCCTCCTCACCTGACCGTCCCGCTTCCTGGATGCTTCGTCCTTCACCTCGGTGAGAAAAACACACGGGATTTTCTGCTGCACGGCCCCAGGGCGCCTCATGGCTCATAACACGGTCTGGTTCCCTCAGTTTCCCCTCTTTATACACCCTGGTCCGCCATCTCAACTGCTCAAAATATCACTGAACCGAGAGAAACTCAGATTCACTACTGCCACCTGCTGGATCGGAGTCCTAACTGCGCACGCTCAATAAACACGTGTATTCACTCACTGTACAGTTAAAATCTATATATTTTATTATATATATTTATTTTCCTTAACTCGAAAATATTATATATCAGAATATAATATATATTTTTATAAATATGTATTAAAATTCCCAATAGTCTATTTTCTTCATTTCATAGCTTTTCTCACAGTTGCACTGCTTCCAGTAGTTTATGTTTGAGTTTTTATCCAATCAGATTTCAGGAGTCACGTGTTCCCAGGGTCAAAGAAATCTGCCTTAAAACCTTTAACAATGTGTGCGTCTGTAGCTTCAAATACACGAGAATGAAGCTTTAACCAATCATATTGCGAGTTGGAGACCCTGGGGTCATCTAGCAGGCGTACAATAACGTCAGCATTTTCACGTCTTTTGATGGGACGGTCAGAAAGCGCACTAATCAGAGCTCTGTATCAAAACTAATCAGATCTGTAGCAAAATGCACTAACTCAAATACATTCGTGTGGATTTAATAGCTGTTTTTATTTTTATTCCACAACGGCTGACAGAGAAATAAAAGAATTTGATCGCACTTACGAGATGGTATCAGAAGATTTCCAGACTGGCTCGTACAAGTATATTTACAAGATGGACTTTTCGAGAAGAGCCGGACATCGTGAGGAAAAAACAGTTGTTTGGCTTTTTACATGAAAATTTCATATGTTTACATTTTCTCTTCTGACGAATTTCCACACAAACACACAATTTGCATTAATTTCAAATCATAATAAACGGAAATAAATCCCCAGGGTCGTTTACTGAGGTGAATATCGGTGCTTCTGTTACAGTAAAGATCACGTATGCAGGCGGTGAAAAGAGACGTGTTGATTTCATTGGGTTTCTTGATTTACATTCATTCTCTCTGTATGAGATTCCTGTGTGTGATGCAGCGCTCTGTTCTACTGCGCTTCTTTAGAATACTGAAGGTTTCTCCAGATGTTGATGATGGTGTAGTGATGATGTAATGGTGGTATAATGATGTAATGATGGTGTAATGAGGATGCAATGATGTAATGATGGTGTAATGATGTAATGGTATAATGATGGTGTAATGATGTAATGACGGTTCAATGACGATGTAATGACGGTGTAATGATGGTATAATGATGATGTAATGATGATGTAATGACAGGGGTGGGGTTTGACACAGATATGAAATTCTTCTTTAATTTTCACAGATCATCACAATTCATTTCAGTGTCCCTCATCGGATCATCACATCACCGAACAAATCAATAATCATTGGTTTAGTGGAATCCGAAAAGCAAACGGCAAGCGGCAGAGAAGCAGGCATGAGTTCACGGAACGTCGACGTGGAAACGTGAAAAGCCTGCGGGCGCAAAACAACACTGTTTTCAAGACTCCTGAGAAGCTGCGAAACAAATGCTACATAGGAAGGTGATCTGTTCCATATTTTCATACGTTCTGTCATTCCTGCTCTTTTAGTCTCTCCACAGTCTCTCCACAGTCTCTCCACAGTCTCTCCACAGTCTCTCCACAGTCTCTCCCCCTGTGAGGTTTATTTCAGATCTGCGTCCGGCGTCATGCTGAAAGGCTCGAGGCGCTCGCTCTCGGGCAGCAGGTTGTTGAGGCGCTCCATCAGAGGCTCGGTCTGGTCGATGCCCATCTGGATCCTCCGCAGGATCATGGACATCTCGTTCACCTTCTGGATCTGCTCGGCGTATTTGGCGTAGCGCTTCTGCCTGTCCTGCATGATGCTGAAGAGCGCCTCCACGGACAGGTCCATCTGAAACATAGGGAATAATACCTTACTGTTGCTATGGGAACAGGGGGACGGAGACGGGAAAAGAGAGTGAATGAGAGACAGATGAACTGGTGTGGAGACAGACAGAGGGAGATGCTTCTTATTAGGCTGTTTTTTAAATCTACAATCCATGTAAATAAAATTGCTTATACATTTGAAATAAAGTGAGAGAGGGACAGAACAAGGAAGTGAGAGATAGAAGGAGAGAAAAACAGAAACATAGAGATACACAGGAAGAGAGAGAAAAAACAAAACGAATGATAGACAGGAAGAAATGAGAGTGGTGGGGCCAGAATGGGGGAGAGACAGACAGAAAAAGAGAAAGACATGGAGAGAGATACAGACAGAAAGAGAGATACAGGTAGAAAGAGAGAAAGACAGACAGGAAGAGAGAAAGAAAGACACTAAGAGAGTCAGACAGGAAAAGAGAAAGACAGGAAGGGAGAGAAAGAGAAAGAAAGACAGGAAGGAAGAGAAAGAAAGACAGGTAAGGAAGACAAAGAGAAAGAAAGACAGGTAAGGAGGAGACAGACAGAGAAAGAGAAAGAAAGGCAGGAAGGGAGAGAAAGAAAGAAAGAAAGAAAGAAAGAAAGAGAGAGAGAGAGAGAGAGAGAGAGAGAGAGAGAGAGAGAGAGAGAGAGAGAGAGAGAGAAAGGCAGAGACAGACAGACAGAGAGAAAGAAAGAAAGAAAGAAAGACAGGAGGGGAGAGACAGAGAGAGAAAGAGAAAGGCAGAGACAGACAGAGAGACAGACAGAAAGAGAAAAAGAAAGAAAGACAGGAGGGGAGAGACAGACAGAGAGACAGAGGAAGGAAAGATCGTTTTTAAAAGTGCTGATGTAATAAAACAGAGGATTGTGGGTAACAGAGCTCCAGTATAAAGGGTCTGAAGGTTTGTGGTAGGAACAGAATTTGGACCATGAGCTGGACTTCACTGGAGCTCGGGTTCAGGACACGGTGGTGCTGATGGTAACGAACCTCTTTGATCCTCTTGACCAGAGCGTTCTGATCGAAGGCCACGGCCTCGGCACACTGGTGAAGGTGATCCTGGTAGCGCATACACAACTGCAGCACCTGCACACAGTCCAACTTCTCCACCGACACCGTGCTGGGGGACGTCTGTCCACTCAGGACACCTACACACACACACACACACACACACACACACACACACACACACACACACACACTATTTTAGAACACCGTGGATTCTGATTGGCTGGAACATGTTGCTCAGGTTTATATTATGGTTTCTATAGTAACAGCTCCCTCAGGGATATCGTGAGGTTTTCTTTACAGATGGAAACAGTCTCCAGTGTCAGCACTCTTGTTACCATGACAACAATCAGTCTAATTGCTATAAGGTAAAGAGAAACTCGTTATTGTCACTTTAATGAAGTGCGACTCTTGTAGACGAAGGTCTGGTTCTCACCCTTCAGCAGGGGCTGGAAGGTGGGAATCTCCTGAAGCTTGATGACATCGGGGTCGTTGTGGATGTTGCGTAAGGACTGCGTTCCCTGAGTGACCACCACGATGTCATCCATCTTCGCCCGGTGCTTCGCCGGCGAGGGAACCACTACAACAGACACAAATCAGCAGTGATTACAGGAGTCCGGGATTCCAGGATTCCTCTCTCGGATCAGAGACAAATTCACAGGAGCTAACGATGGGAAAAATGACATCACAGAACACTGATCAACTGCAGAGAAGGAGAGAGAGAGAGAGAGAGAGAGAGAGAGAGAGAGAGAGAGAGAGAGAGAGAGAGAGAGAGAGAGAGAGAGAGAGAGAGAGAGAGAGAGAGAGAGAGAGAGAGAGAGAGAGAGAGAGAGAGAGAGAAAAAGAGAAACAGAAAGAGAGACGGACAGAAAGAGATAGATGAAAAGAGTGACAACATTTTTAAAAAAAATCTGAGAGACACACACACAGAGAGAGAGAGAGAGAGAGAGAGAGAGAGAGAGACAGAGAGAGAGAGAGAGAGAGAGAGAGAGAGAGAGAGAGAGAGAGAGAGAGAGAGAGAGAGAGAGAGAGAGAGAGAGAGAAAACAGAAAATCAGAGAGACAGGCAGGAAAAAAATGGAGAGACAGAAAAATAAAAACAAAAAGAGAGACAGACAGAGATAGATGAAAAGAGTGACAAAATAAATAATAATAGACACATAGAAAATCAGAGAGAGACAGAAAGAAATAGTCATGCTGAATGAGAGACAACGAGAGAGAGAGAGAGAGAGAGAGAGAGAGAGAGAGAGACAGAGACAGAGACAGAATGAGAGAGAGAGAGAGAGAGAGAGAGAGAGAGAGAGAGAGAGAGAGAGAGAGAGAGAGAGAGACAGGTGATGTACAGGGATGTTGTTTGGTCTCACTGTCTCGGTTATGGACAGAAGCTGAATCAGTTTGTCTGTAAGTATAAGATGTAAATCAGACGTTTGCTCTCAGCGGTGGATGAAGTTCACAAACCATGTAGTTGAGTTAAAGTAGAGACTCTGTGAAATGTGACTACAGTAAAAGTGTCCCTTTAAACTGTCACTTGAGTAAAAGTAGAAGTTTTTGCCTTCAAATGTACTCAAGTATCCAAAGTAGTGATTTATTATAACTATAATGTTCCTATTAGCATTTTTATCACAAGACTCTTGACTCAACTCAGTTTATGTGTAAAGACTCGAATGTGACTCTCAGCACACTGATCTATTAATAGAATGATATTAATGACTCAAACACTGATTGATTTCTATTACAATCATCATGAACCCAAAACCTTTTCAAATACTTCAAACAAATTATGTAAATGAGGTCACGTGTGTGTTGTGGCGTGCCAATCAGAACACGTGTAAAACTGCGCGTGTGCTCGATCCTGATCGGTGACTCGCTGCGTGTTTCACCAGTTACGTTTTTATCCTCGTAAATAAAAACAGGACTGATTTTGAGCAAAAAAAAGTGAGATATTTGACTTTGAAATGTAGTGAAATGTAAGTCTCCTTAGATGGAAACACTTGAGTGAAGTGCAGCAGGTGAGGGTTTGTGATGTGAATTAGACCTGAAGCGCTGTAGTCTGAATGTTTATGCTCAGAATCGCCGCTTTGTTCCGCTCCCATCCTGTCCACCTTCTTTCTGTAGCAAATAAACAAACGGATAAACAGCCGTCCTCAGTAACATTATTCTTCATCAACACTGACTATGTTCATCAACAATGATAAAAGGATTTGCATGTAGCTCTGAAGCAAAGAGAGGCCACACTTAGGGGCCCGCAAGGGGGCCAAAGCCGGCAGGTGGTGACGGGGGGGGGGGGGGGGGGGGGGGGGTACTTTTCATACTTTATACCTATTTCTTTTAAGGACAGCTCTCTCTTTCTCTGTCTGTCTGCCTGCCTGTCTGTCTGTCTGTCTGCCTCCTCTCTGCCTGTCTGTCTCTCTCTCTGTCTGTCTCTCTCTCTCTATCTCTCTGCCTGTCTGTCTCTCTCTGTCTGTCTGTCTGTCTGCCTCCTCTCTGTCTATCTCTCTGCCTGTCTGTCTCTCTCTCTGTCTATCTCTCTCTCTCTATCTCTCTGCCTGTCTGTCTCTCTCTGTCTGTCTGTCTGTCTGGCTGTCTGCCTCCTCTCTGTCTATCTCTCTGCCTGTCTGTCTCTCTCTCTGTCTGTCTCTCTCTCTCTGCCTGTCTGTCTCTCTCTGTCTGTCTGTCTGTCTGTCTGCCTCCTCTCTGTCTATCTCTCTGCCTGTCTGTCTCTCTCTCTGTCTATCTCTCTGTCTGTCTGTCATCACTATAATTCCTCCCTGCTTATTTTCAGCTCAAAGCCCTCAATCAGGTTTTTTTTTTATTTTTGTCTCTTCATATAAGAAAGTTTGGGCTCCTCTTTTCCAAACAGAGATGATTATGATGATTCATTAAACACTGATTAACATCCTCTCTATATATTTGATATCAATTAATTTTCAATTCACTTTTATTTGTAGATTTTAACAATGGGTATTTTCTCTAAGCAGCTTTACAGATGAAGGCGGTTATAAAAGATTGTGGTGAAGGAAAAACTCCCTGAGATGACATGAGGAAGAAACCTTAAGAGGAACCAGACTCATCACCGACGGTCCATTCATTACAGTTGTGTTATTGATAAAGTGCACTGTGATGGATGAGTAAATACAGTCTGTGGTCCTGAGACATTGAGATCAGCTTCATATAAACATCATGAGACCTTTTGGTTTAGCAGGAATTCAACTCTAAACTCGGTTCATCTGAAACTCTGTTCTCTATTACATTCTTTCCTTTCATATTTTATTATTATTATCATATTTCATATTTTATGCCTTTTTCCTCTTAAATTCAGCACAATTCATCTTTAATCTCCAATTTACAGTTAAACCTCATTCGTTAATTATGTGATTTCAGGTGAATTTTTATCCAATTTAATACATTTAATACACAATATTTACAGTAAAATAATCAGACATGATTAGACTAATAAAACTCTGACTTACCGTCTATAAGGTCTTTAATGAATTATTTTCTTGGATCAATGACACGTTTGTTTACACACAGACGCTGCCTAGCATTAGCATTAGCCCGGTATATCTCATTATTTATTTGTTTTAGTGTGTTAATCCGCTCAGTGTGTGTCTTTCCGCCCGCTACTGTATAAACCGTGCAAAAGTCTTTATATCACATTCAAACAAATCAGGTTTCCTAAATGATCGAGCATCTTTCCTAGTCAGATGACAAGCGGCGCGTCATGATGACGAAGGCGATGCGGGAGTGACGCAGATACGCGGCGACGCAAATCGCTTTGATTTTTACGTTAAGCGGAGACTCACTGAGGGATTTGATTAAATCGGATTTTTTATATTTTGACGGAATGTAGTGATAAAACCTCCATTTATAACTGTTTCAATATTAATGTGATTTTAATAATCTCAAGTGTAAAACAAAACAAAAAACTTGTGTTAAATTCAATGTACTATGTCTGTTAATTATCACTCTATCTATCTATCTATCTATCTATCTATCTATCTATCTATCTATCTATCTATCTATCTATCTATCTATCTATCTGTGTCTATTTATCTCCGTCTATCTATCTATCTATCTATCTATCTATCTATCTATCTATCTATCTATCTATCTATCTATCTATCTATCTATCTATCTGTGTCTATTTATCTCCGTCTATCTATCTATCTATCTATCTATCTATCTATCTATCTATCTATCTATCTATCTATCTATCTATCTATCTATCTATCTATCTATCTGTGTCTATTAGATAGATAGATAGATAGATAGATAGATAGATAGATAGATAGATAGATAGATAGATAGATAGATAGATAGATAGATAGATAGACTGTGTGTGTGTGTGTGCACTATTTTAACATTTCTACCTATAAATCGAATAAACCTGATAAATCGATTAAATTGATTAAAACATTATTAAAAGTCAATACAGAGGATGCAAATACAAAATTGTTGCTTTATTCCTTTAATTTTCTGATACTTATTTATGTTTTGTTTTGTTTTTTTACCCGACAGGATAAGGACCTGCCCCCTCCGCTGTGATTGGTTTACTCGAGTGCCAATCACGCGCTGGAAGAACGAAAGTCGGGCTGTGGTTGGTTCAGGAGGGTGCACGCGGGCTCCCGGGAATGTGATTGGCTGTGAAATGTAGGTTAGTGGCCCGACGGAAGAAGGAAAGTAGGTCAGAGTGTGTTTATGTCACAGTTGCGTCTGAGGCGCAGACCGGAGCGGAGCACAGGAGCGTCACCGGGGGAAGGGGCGCGGATCCGGGCTCAGGTGGGTGTCATGTCATGTCATGTCATGTCATGTCATGTCATGTCATGTCATGTCATGTCATGTCATGTCATGTCATGTCATGTCATGTCATGTCATGTCATGTCTGTGTGTGTGTGTGTGTGTGTGTGTGTGTGTGTGTGTGTGTGTGTGTGTGTGTGGTGGTTGTGTGAGTGGAAGAGGAGGTTATGGTGGTGACGGTGGTGATTTTTATCTCAAGAGTGGATTATATGTTGTTTTTTCACCATCGACAGGAGGAGGAGGAGCGTTACCTAAGTAGAAAAAGCGAGTGAGTGCACACACACACACACACACACACACACATATACATACATACACACACACACACACACACAGTAATATTTATATTTTTATTAGTAGTATTAGTTATTATTATTATTATTATTATTATTATTATTATTATTATTATAGGATGGACAGGTTTTATTTCTGGAAGTAATGATACATTTCTAATGATTAATTAATTAATTTATTTATTTGAGATAATTATGGACAATTTAATTAAAAGATTTACACAACGATGTTTCTTTAAAAAAAATAATAATTTAGGGAAATTGGTAACTTGTTTATTTAGTGAGGTTGATTTCTTTCTTTCTTTTTTCTTTTTTAGATTTTTTCTAACCCACAAAAATTGATGTATTAGTAATAATATAATAGTCTAAATTTTAAAATGTTTTGGATTATTTTTTATGTGTGTGTGTTCTGTTTTTGTAAAAAAAAAAAATAATAATTATAATTATAAAGAAATAATAAATAAATAAATAAATAAATAAATAAATAAATAAAAATTAAAAAAAAAAAAAATATATATATATATATATATATATATATATATATGTGTGTGTGTGTGTGTATATATATATAAACAAATATTGTGCACAAATATATTACAAAAACATTATATATATGTATTTAAAATGATTAGATTTCTATGTAAAATTTGAGAAAGACTTTTAATATAATTTATAATAAGCCTTAAATTATAATAAACTGTATATTATCACAGAGGTACAAACTTTTGTGTGTATGTGTGTGTGTGTGTGTGTGCGTGTTCCGTAGCGGTGTGTCACGTGACCTCGTGGTCTTGCGGCGTTCGACAAGTGGTGACAGAGTTGAGTCTTAAAGCTGATAATCATGATGACTGATGACTGAAATCTGTAGATAAATCTACAGATTTATTTAAACAGATAAGAGGAATCACACTGCGGTTTTACTGTTGTGTTCAGGACATGCACTGGGTCGTGTGTGTGTGTGTGTGTGTGTGTGTGTGTGTGTGTGTGTGTGTGTGTGTGTGTGAGAGGGAGAACCAGTTTGAAGGGACAAAATGTTCTCAAAGCCATGACAGTTGAAGGTTATATAGAAAGAGAAATGAGGCATGTACCTACCCAAGCTGGTGCAATTTAAATCTTGATACAGAGAGAGAGACAGACACACAGTAACAGACAGACAGAGTCTGATAGACAGATGAAAACATGATAGAGAGAGAGAGAGAGTAATACACAGACAGACAGAAAGAGACAGAGACAGGCACATACAGATAGAAAGATATGTATAGAAAGACAGACACCCAGAGAGAGAGACGGGGTCTGAGAGACAAAAAGATAAAGAGAGACACGGTGCAACAGACAGTGAGACACAGAGAATACGAGAAAGAGAGAAAGATGACAGGGAGCAAAAGAAAGACACAGAAAGAGAGACAGACAGGCAGAGCGAGAGAAAGACACAGAAAGAGAGACAGACAGGCAGAGCGAGAGAAGGACAGGCCGAGAGCGAGAGAAAGACAGACAGACAGACAGAGAGAGAGAGAGAGAGAGAGAGAGAAGGACAGAGACAGACAGAGCCAGCCAGCCAGACAGACAGACAGACAGACAGAGCGAGAGAAAGACAGACAGACAGACAGAGAGAGAAGGACACAGAGAGAAAGCGAGAGACAGACATAGAGAGCGAGAGAAAGACGGACAGAGAGAGAAACAGAAAGAGAGAGAGAGAGAGAGCACATTTGTTCCCATCTTTTTTCCAAAGTATTTTTTTTGTCTTCTGTTCCATTTTTTTACTGCAGAACTTCTATTTTCCTGATTTTTGTTATTATTTTTTTATTATTAGTATTTATTGTATTTGGTGGAAATGTTTTCAGGTATCATGATATGATATTTGTATGATATCGTTTCACCCTACAGTTTGTACAGTGAACTGATGAGCTTTCAGGAGCATTTCATAATCTCCCAAATATATTTCTTTTCGTTTCTTTTCTTTTCTTTGTGAACGTTGCAGAATGAACCCTTGGTTTTTGCAAAATTTGAATAAATTGTGATGTTTTATTTAGTGGCTTTTTTTTCCTTCTTCATCCTCGCTTTCTTTTTTTTTCCATTTTCTTTTTTTCTTCCGCTTTTCTATTTTACTACTTCTCTTTCCTTTTTTTCTCTTTTCGTCTTCTTTCCTTTTTTCCCCATTTCCTTTTTATCCTTCTTTTCTTTCATCTCCCTCCATTGTTTCATTTATAGTAACATTTTATAGGTTGGTAGGTAACAGTTATAAACAGCAAATTCTTTATAAACAGCCACATCATCATATCCCCAGAACAGCTGATAAGAAGTCACGGTTTATTGGACCCCCACATCTGCGCTTTTCTCCTTTTTTTTACTGTGTTTCTGCCTCGTTTCTGCTTTGAAGCAACACTTCACTGACTCACTCAGGTGTCTGGATGTGGGTTTTAAAGCAAAAACAGGCCTAAAGAGTGGAAATAATTCGTCTTTGTCTCTGTGCTTTTCCACTTTGTGTGTGAAAGGAAACGCGTTTCACGGAGAAAGAAGTGAACTTGACTTCCGACCAGTTTTACTCTCTGGGAATTCTGATACATTGTAGAGACAAAAGTTTGTGGACACCTGACCATAACATTGGTCTTTTTATTATAGATCCCATTCCACATTTAGTTCCCTTATAATAACCTCCACTCTTCTGGGAAGATGTTCTAGTGGATTTTCATGGATATTTGTGCTGATTCAGGTACAAGGGTGTTAGAACAGTCAGGTACTGATGGAGGTGAGAAGGTGAGGAGGCCCAGAGTGCAGTCAGTGTTCACATTCATCCCAAAAATAGCATTGGAGATTTGTGTACGTTGGAGCTCAGTGCTTAAGGACTTTTGATTAGAAGGTCATGAGTTCAAATCCCACCACCACTAAGCTGCCACGGCTGGGCCCTTGAGCAAGGCCCTTTAACCCCCCCCCCCCCCCCCCCCGCCCCCAACTACTCCGTTGTATGAATGAGAGAACTGTCTGAGTAATGCTGTAAATGTACTAAACATGAGCTCATTATGGATCTCCGGCAGCAGATGGCGCTGTTGTGTAATCACGTGTTATAAAGTTTAAATGGTTTGTGTTTTGAACCGGAAGCTGTTGATGTGTTTGTTCCTTCACTGAATCGCAATCTGTACTCACACATGTAGTCTCATATCCGCAGATACGTTCAAGACACTTTTCTCTGGAGGTTGTAGGTGTTGATCATGTTGATACTGAGGAACATTGGATGCATTTTTCTTCAAAACTAATAACAAAATAAAAACTCCAATTAAAAAACAAACAATAACTCTATAAATTTTTTGGACAGAAAGATGGCTGGATTGATAAAAAGATGAATAGATGAGCTGGTTGGTAGATGGATGGGTGGATGGATGGGTGGATGGATGGATGGATGGATGGATGGATGGATGGTAGATAAACAGGTATATAAATAGATGGATAAATGGATGGATGGGAAACAGATGGCTAGACAACAGCAGTGATTTGCACATGTCTTAATTCAGTTTCTATTCACAATGAAGCAAAAAAAAAAAAAAAAAATCAGATGTTTAAACTGAGAATAAAGAAACTTAAGGGAAAAATGAAGTACTTTTGAATTTAATAGCTGCAACACGTCTCAGAAAAGCTGGGACACGCCCATGTTTACCGCTGTGTAGCATCACGTCTTTTGTCCGTTTACATCTTGGAACTGAGGAGACCAGTTGCTGAAGTTTTGTGAGAGGAATGTTGTCCCATATGTGTCTGATACAGGATTCTGACTGCTCAACAGTTCTGGGTGTCCTTTGTTGTGTTTTTCATTTCATCATTCACTGTTTATAGGCTTATATTCCAAAGTGTAGTTACATCAACTCGTTTCTCTTTCTTTTTCTCCCCACCCCCTCTCTCTCCTTCTCTTTGTCTTTCAGATGATCTAATGGCGGACCAAAGAATGGACATCTCCTCCACAATAAACGACTTCATGTCTGGTTCAACGGAGATGATCAGTAGCTCTGTAGGTCCACCAGGCGTGGACTACACACGCAAGAGGAAAGGCAGTGCCACAGAGTACCAGTGAGCGTGCGCGCGCACACACACACACACACACACACGCACACGTAGATACGTACAAGAAACGTAAGCATTAAATATAAAACCTCACAGTTGTTTGAATGATGTGTGACGGACATATGACGGAAAATGTGTCCAAATACTTTTGCCCATATAGTATTTAATAAAGTGGTAATTATGGTGACAGGTTTTGGTATCTTTTTTTTTTTTTTTGCTTGGTTGATCAAATATATTTATTTTTCCTTTATTGGTTTACTTAGTGGGAGGGGCTCATTCATTCTCTCTTGTCAATCACACCAGCCAATCGTGGGTGTCACGTATGCAGAAGGGGGCAGATATCGAAATTCTCAAAGGGGTTTCTAATAAAGTTCGACTGATTTAATCAGCACCGATAGTTGATTGCTGGAAATATCTGCAAAAATCCGTACCGATAGTTTTTCCGCGTTCTGCTCTGCTGTCATTAAGAGAGCGGCCTCTAGAGGCGAATCAATGACACCACGTGCTGTTTGATTTTACACGTGAGGCTGCGTGCTGCACAGAGAGCGCAATATATCATAATTTTTAGAAACGATTTTTCGAGTAATTCAAATACAACAAAAGCATCGAGACAAATTATTTGAGGCTCAGAGTTTAGTTTAGTTATAAGTATTTTGAAATAATTCTTCAAATTTTTATGTAATTATTTATTCATATATTTGTATTTGCATTTTGATGTCATTTGGCAATTAAAGGCACCAAATGGGTTTAGTTTTCACAGATATTCTTGTATGCAGTTTCAGCAATAAATGTATATGTAATAGTTTCATTCTGTTATACTGAACCGATCCTTTAACTTTTTATTTTTTATCAGAATCGATGGATTTTCATTCGAGTATGTAAAATCGCTTCTTTTTCTCCTTTTTTATTTGTATTTTTTAAAAGATATGCTTGTTACCTTTAAAATGTAATATACATTTTTTTCCCTTATTTTTCCAACCCCCAGTGATGGTATGGACACAGATAAGGATAAACAACTAGGAAGGTGAGTCCTATATTATTCTCCACTTATAATATATATATATATAGTGGTAGCCCGATTATCGACTTTAATCCGTTCCTTAAAACCGGTCGAAATGCGAAAATATATAGATTTATTTCTATATAATTTTGTGACCAATATTTGATATATATATAAATTGGTTTCTCGAGCGCGTTCCCTCAGCACCACCGCTGCTACGTAAACACGGAGACCGAGGCGTGTCACATAGAATACAGATTAACATGGCTGAGGTAGAGCTGCGTCTTCCTGCAGACACAACAGGGACATAAACGTCCATGCTTTAGAAGTCGCTCTTAAATGAATTGATAAATAAATACAAACCAATGAAATGATCTGCACCATGTTGAATTGTAGCGCATGAGCTCACCTGTACATGTTGATCTGATTTCAGAGAAGATCAGCACGGCCGGATAAAACACGCCAGGTAGGAAAAGCAGCAGAGCCGAAAGCGGAATCCTGCCAAAAAAAAAAAAAAAAAAACATTAGTAAATATCTTGATCAGAAAAAAAAAAAAAAAAAAACGCTCTGTTCCAGGGAAGCGCACAGTCAGATCGAAAAGAGGCGGAGAGATAAGATGAACAGTTTTATAGACGAGCTGGCGTCGCTAGTTCCCACGTGCAACGCCATGTCGCGCAAACTGGACAAGCTCACGGTCCTGCGCATGGCCGTGCAACACATGAAGACGCTACGAGGTAGTAACGTCTGCTTTCTCACACACACACACACACACACACACGTGAGTTTACCTGACGCGTCTTTCTTGACATCTTCTCAGGAGCTACGAACCCGTACACCGAAGCGAACTACAAGCCTGGGTTTTTATCCGACGACGAACTGAAGCACCTGATACTGAAAGTAGGTTTTTTTTCTGGAAATTTCCTACTGAATATCTGTGTATTGTTTTTTTTTTTTTGAGTTTGTTCATGGTCCTCCTCAGGCTGCCGACGGCTTCCTGTTCGTTGTAGGATGCGATCGCGGCAAAATCCTGTTCGTCTCAGAGTCGGTGTATAAAATTCTGAACTACAGCCAGGTGGGGGTCTGTTTTCTCAATAAACCGCGTTCACGTTCGAGGCTTTTTCAGAAGCGAATCAGTGACCGTGTCGTTTCTGCAGAACGATCTGATTGGTCAGAGTCTCTTCGACTACCTGCATCCGAAAGACATCGCCAAAGTGAAGGAGCAGCTTTCATCGTCCGATACGGCGCCGAGAGAACGACTGATCGATGCTAAGAGTACGAGCTTCAGCTGCTCTGTTCTCTCTCTCACGCACACACACACACACACACACACACACACACACACACACACACACACACACACCAGGATAATGTTCTCAATGTCTTGTCAGCTTTCACTGATTTCTCCATCTCTGTTTCTCATTTTGTCTTTCTTTTGCTCACGTGCTTCTTTCTTTTTTTTTTCCCTCTCACTCTCTCTTTCCTTTTCTACATCTCTTTTGCTTCTATATGCTTCTCGTATCTCTGTCTTCCTTTGCTTTGCTCTTCATCTCTATTGCGGTGTCTCTCATCCACTCTCTCCCTCTTTCTCAATCATTCTCTTATTATATCTCACCATCTTTATCGGAGAGTCAATCACACTCTCAACCCCCCCCCCCCCCCCCCCCCCCACACACACACACACACACACACACACCTCCTTGTTTCTTTGACATGCATGCACACTTTCTTTTTCTCTTTCTTTCTTTTCCGCTCCTCCTTTTGTCTCTTTATATCTCTGTCACTCACTCTTTTTCTCTTCCTTTCTCTTCATGTCTCCCGGTCTCTGTCACTCCATCATTCGCCTTGTCTCTTTGACAAGCATGCACACTTCTTTCCTTCTCCCTCCATCTCTCTCTCTCTCTGTCTCTCTCTACCTCACAATCTCCATCTTTTCCTTTTTTTTTTTCAACTTTCTCCATCTCTATTGGGTCTCAAACACTCTCCGTCTTTCTCTGTTCATTGTTTGTCGGGGGTCTCAGTTACGCACATAAACACTCTCTCAATTATTCACTCTAATATTTTTCATATCTATGCCTTTATCTCCACCTTTCTTCACCTCTATGGGGGAGTCTCTCTCTCTCTCTCTCTCTTTCTCTCTCTCTCTCTCTTTTCATATCTTTCTCCTTGTCACTTTTATATCTCTGCTTTTCTCTTCATCCATTTCTCTTTCTTTCCCTTCCTCATCATATCTGCATGTGTTTTCTCTTTTCCTTACACTCTCTCACTCACTCACTCTCTCACTCTCGTTGTCTATCGGAGTCTCTTTTTTTTTTTTTACACACACAAACAATCGTTCTTTTCTCTCCCTCTCTCTCCAGCTGGTTTGCCTGTAAAGACAGACATCACCCCTGGTCCCTCCAGACTCTGCTCTGGAGCTCGTCGTTCCTTCTTCTGCAGGATGAAATGTAACCGGCCGTCTGTCAAAATGGAGGACAAAGACTTTCCCTCCACCTGCTCCAAGAAAAAAGGTAACCTCAGTTCTGATCCTGTCCCTCACCTGTAGGTGGAGTCGAACCAAGAGTCCAGGTTGTGGAGTGTTGGTGTGTTTAAGGTTGCAAAATTCCCAGGAATTAATAGTAATAAACTGGGAATTTACCAAAATTCGCATGTGATCCTATAACAACTTAAAACTAATTTCTACCTGCACATTCATCAATGACATGCACACTTACTGCAGGGTTGTTTAGGCCACGCCCCCTACATGCACCGTGCATTTCTTCTATCACATAACACATCGTTTCTTTAATCCTTCACACAAGATAATCCCCAAAAAATGTCCATCTTGGTGAGTTTTTATGTAAACTACATAAAATTATACATTTATGTTAAAAACTTTGTTGTGCTGTGTGTAAAATTATACTATCAATTAAATCATTTCACCAAAATTCCTGGTAAGTTTCCAACTTGGTATATTTAGAAAATTCCCATTGGAAAGTTTCTGGATATTTTCCACCCTTTTGGTGTTTTTCAGGATGAGTACGTGTGACGGTTCTGTGTTCTACAGCATCTAAAAGATCAACGTTTAGGCTTTTTAGGAGGAATTAGAACACGTGTGCCACCTGCTGGATCTTTCGGTTCTGCAGTGAAGACTCAGGAAAAAAAATAATATAAAAGTGTAGTTCCTGTTATCGTATTTCAGGATATTTCTACCTGCTTCACTATGAAAGTTTAGTAGATTTCACTTTTGTACTTTGTCCTACCAGTCGACCGGAAGAGCTTCTGCACCATCCACAGCACGGGTTACCTTAAGAGCTGGCCTCCTACCAAGATGGGCCTGGACGAGGACAACGAACCCGATAATGAGGGCTGCAACCTGAGCTGCTTGGTGGCCATCGGCCATCTGCACCCCCACATTGTCCTACAGCCGGTGAACGGAGAAATCCGCGTCAAACCCACCGAGTACGTCTCCCGTCACACCATCGACGGCAAGTTCGTCTTCGTCGACCAGAGGTGAGAGCGTAGCCTTGTCTCATTCACCATTAGCATATAAAAGCTATAAATCTACATTTATGGCATGGGATTTAAACTCACAACCTTCTGATCAGAAGTCCAACAAGAACAGACACCCTTGTCCAGAACAACTTATATTATTTATAGAAAGAAGCATTTGAGGGTTAAGGGCCTTGCTAAAGGCTTGGTGGTGCTGGGATTTGAACCCACAACCTTTTGGTAAAAAGTCTTATCCACTGAGCTACCATTTATATTTGGCAGACTCTCTTGTCCAGAGATAATTACAACTGAGCATTTAAGGGTTAAGAGCCTTGCTCAAGGGCCCAGCAGTGGCAGCTTGGTTGTTCTGGGATTTGAACTCACAACCTTCTAATTAAGAAGTCCAACAATGGCAGACACCATTGCCCAGAACAACTTCTCATTTATACAACTGAGCATTTAAGGGTTAAAAACCTTGCTGAAGGTTTAGTGGTGCCAGGGTTTGAACTCGCAACCTTCTTATCCACTGAGCTACCGCTTGCAATTACATTTGACATTTGTCAGACGCCCTCAACAAGAGTAACTTACAACTGAGCATTTGATGGTTAAGGGGCTTGCTTACAAGGTGAGACCTTGTGTTGCTGGGATTTGAACCTCACAACCTTCTAGTGAGAAGTATTTTTTCACTGAGCTACCCCTTACATCAGTGACAGCTTGGTGGTGGTGGGATTTGAACTTGTGACCTTCCGATCCAGAGTCCAATGCCTGGACCATTAGATTAGATTAACCTATAGATTAGATTAGAACTTGTCCTGGACCCTGTTTATGGCGCTTCAGTGTCCAGGATGGGTTTGAGTTGCAGATACAGACCAGTCTGGACTGGTTAGTGATCCAAGAGATGACTAGTGCGATGAAAAGGATTAAAGCGCTACCTGTCTAGACTTAAGAGCTAAAACTCACAGAGTAGCCGAAAGGCATTGTGGGTAGTGTATAAATTTTTGATAGATTGTTGCACCGATGAAGGAAAACTTGTAGATCTTGGATGCAATTTGATGGTCATGATTTATATTGAAGGTCATGGTGCAGTGTGTTTATCGTATGTCGGTTGTATTGGATTTTTAAAGGACTGGCGATTTAAATCGATTCGATTCTCGGGCATTAAACACTCCGCCGGCGTTTCTTTCCCTCTCAGAGCGACGGCCATTCTCGCATATTTACCTCAGGAGCTCTTGGGAACATCTTTCTATGAGTATTTCCATCAGGATGACATCGCACATCTCGCCGAATGCCACAGACAAGGTTAGATTGCGTGGGTTCGATGTGTTTGAAATGAACGATCGGAGGATTTGAAGGTTCAGGAAGGTGATCTTTGGCTTGTTCTCAGTTCTACAGATGCGAGAAAAGATCACCACGAACTGTTACAAGTTCAAGATCAAAGACGGGTCCTTCATCACCCTGAGAAGCCGCTGGTTCAGTTTCATGAACCCGTGGACCAAAGACGTGGAGTACATCGTCTCTACCAACACCGTGGTCTCGTAAGATGCCTCGTTTCTTTTTTCCCCTCAATTCTCCTCTGAAATTTGATCAAATGTTCTCTAAAATACAGTGAGAAAATATTATATAAATAAAGCACCAGACTGAAAGATCCTGACTGAGAGAGATCGAGGGATCAAGGCAGACTGAGTGAGATCGAAAGAGACCGAGAGATTGAGGCAAACTGAGCAAGTTTGAGAGAAACGGAGACAGACTGAGACAGACCGAGAGAGACAGAGACAGATTGAGCGAGATCAAGGGATGAAGGCAGACTAAGTGAGATTGAGAGAGACTGAGACAAACTGAGACGGACTATAAGAGATGGAGGCAGACAGAAAGAGCGTGAGACAGGCTGAGAGATATTAAGGCAGCTTGAGGCAGACCGAGTGAGATCGAGGCAGACAGAGCGAAACAGAGAGAGACTGAGCAAGATTGAGAGAGACTGAGACAAATCGGGACAGACAGAGAGATAGAGACAGACTGAGACATGGTATATTATAATCTGTAAATCTGTAAATCTTGTATTGTATCACAGAGGCAGTGTGCTGGAGGGAACAGACGCCGGCTATCCGCAATCAGCTTCGTCTCCTCAGAGCATGGACAGTGTCCTGACATCCAGAGACGGTCAGATCCCTCATTCCAACTCATTCACTTATCTTTCTTTCTTTCTTTCTTTCTTTCTTCCTTTCTTTGTCTCTTTTTTCTTTTTCTGATCGGCTGGTTGAAATAAATTGCACCATTTTTTTTCTGGAACAGGACACAACCAGCGACCTATTTTTCTGCCATGTTTCTAAAAGCAATAATAATAAATAAAAAAAATCTATAAAAAAAAAAAAAATCAAATGTAAAATCAATGTGTGTGACAGTGATGAATTTTCATTGCCTTCAGTTCCATTATATGTGTAAGGATCGCTGTAGTGCCTTTAGCACTGATACACACACACACACACACACACACACACACACACACACTTTTCCTGCACCAGTAAACTTGATGTATTATTTATCGTGTCTTGCAGGCGGAGGGAAACGTGTTCTCCAGACGGTTCCAGGCATCCCGGGAGGCACACGACCCGGGGCGGGTAAAATCGGCCGTATGATTGCAGAGGAGGTGATGGAGATCCAGAGGTGAGGCAGAGTTTCATAAAGATTCATCTGACCTTCTCTTCTACACACACGCGCACACACACACACACACATCTCAATTTGTGACTCATTTCTCCTTTCTTCTGTCTAGGATTCGAGGCTCGTCTCCGTCTAGCTGTGGTTCCAGCCCGCTCAATATCACCAGCACCCCTCCACATGACACCTGCTCACCAGGGGGCAAGAAAGTGAGATTAAATCCATTTCTTTCATTATTTCTCTACGTCCTGTTCTGTCTTGTATTGGAGCTTTTTTTTTTTTTAAATACCCTTAAGGTCTCCCTTTTCCTCAGGTCTTTAACAAGCTTCATTAATATCTTGTTTTCAAATGAACTATAGACAAAAGTTTGTGGACACCTGAGCATAGGATTATGTTCTTCTTTTTGATCCCATTCCACATTTGGTTTCCATTTGCTTGTACAATAATCTATTTTGTGGTGATTTATGCTCACACAAGTAAGTAAGTAAAGTCAGGTACTGATGTAGATGATGGTGAGGAGGCCTGGGGGTCTCTTCAGTTCAAGAGAAGGATCGTGCACCTCTAAAAGACACACGTTCTGAATAATCGGGTGTCCAGAAACTTTTGTCCGTGTATCGTTTAATTTATGACTTGAATCTTATGGATCGGCGATCCGTTTAAAATGCGTTGATCCGATGGTTTTGATTATTGAAACTTTTCTTTTCCGGTATATTTTACGCGCTGTATATTTTGACAGATTCAGAACGGAGGAACCCCCGAGCTGCCGTCCAGCGGAACCGTCTCCGGACCGGACTCGATAGGATACCCGTACTCCAACAACTCCATAATGAGTGAGCGTCTGTCTGAACATCAGCTCTCTTTAGATTTATATCTATCCGTCTGTCAGTCTGGCCATCTGAAGGTCTATCTATCCATACACCGATCAGCAAAACATTAGAAGTGAAGATCACTGATCATATCTTCATCATGGCACCTGTTAGTTAGTGGATTTATTTATTATGCAGCAGGTGAACAAAGTTGAAAGCAGGACAAAATGGGCGAGCGTAAAGGATTTGAGCGAGTTCGACAAAATTGTGACGTCTAGACGTCTGGGTCAGAGTGTCTCTAAAACGTTTACATTCTTTCGATCCACCTTATCATTGTCTATTGTTAAAAGCTCTGTACAAATAAAACTGAATTGAACTAAACGTGTGTGTTTCTCTTCCCCTGAAGGTGATCACTCTCACCTGAGCATCGACATCATGGACGAGCCGGGCTCCAGCAGTCCCAGTAACGACGAGGCAGCCATGGCCGTCATCATGAGCCTGCTGGAGGCCGACGCAGGCCTCGGAGGTCCCGTGGACTTCAGCGATCTGCCCTGGCCTTTGTGAGCGTTTGCTTCCGGTCGGCCTTCCAAAAGAAAGACTTGAGCCTCGACACTGAGCGGGAATCGTGCAAATACACATGCTCTTGTGAAATAAGGAACTTTCATCACTGCTGCAGATCCTCACCACACACACACACACACACACACACACACACACACACACACACACTTCCTGAATCTCTGTACTTATTGTTTTCATCCTCCTCTGAAAGAGAGACCTTCATCTTTGTGGTTCATGTTTTTACACTACACAACGGTATCAACGTTAAATATTCCATCAGCATAAAATTACATTTTTATTTTCCCCGGTTCTCTTCTCCGAGCGTTTCTGTAGCTCAGAACATCTCTCATACTCCTCCCTGCTCTCCTCAAACTACAACGAGCGTTAAAGCTCGGACCCGAGACGTACCGTGACGCAAAGCACCGCCTTCGTGTTCCTTTCTGTCCTTTTCCTCCTCTCGCTCGCATCGCCATTGGTCCTCCACTAGGGAGATATTTTAGTTCCATGTTGCCATCCAGCGGCAGAATCCTGGAAGAAATGATTTATTCATGGTGCGAGAAGATTGGAAAGGAGGACAAACAAGGAGGCAGGAAGAAAGAGAAAAAAGGCAGAGGGACACAGACAAGCAGGTAGAAAGAAAGACAAGAAAGACAGATGGACAAGCAGAAAGAAATAAAGACTGGCAGATGGAAAGATAAGCAGTAGGACACTGTCAAGCAGGAAGAAAAAACAGACAGATAGAAAAGCAAAAAGAGATGCTGATGTAAAGAGAAGCAGGAAGGGGAAAAAAAGACAGACAGATAAACAAAAGATAAGACAAACAAGCAGTAAAAAAAAAAAAAAAAGACAGATGAGAAAAAGGAAATACAGACGGATAGACGCAGTAGGACACACGGACGAGCAGAAAGACAGACGCAGTAGGACACACGGACGAGCAGAAAGACAGACGCAGTAGGACACACGGACGAGCAGAAAGACAGACGCAGTAGGACACACGGACGAGCAGAAAGACAGACGCAGTAGGACACACGGACGAGCAGAAAGACAGACGCAGTAGGACACACGGACGAGCAGAAAGACAGACGCAGTAGGACACACGGACGAGCAGAAAGACAGACGCAGTAGGACACACGGACGAGCAGAAAGACAGACGCAGTAGGACACACGGACGAGCAGAAAGACAGACGCAGTAGGACACACGGACGAGCAGAAAGACAGACGCAGTAGGACACACGGACGAGCAGAAAGACAGACGCAGTAGGACACTGATGAGCACAAAGAAAAAGGACAGACCTCTGTGCAGTTTTTTTCTAAACCACAGCAATCAGATACCTTTTTTTATTAAAATACACGTGAAGCTATAAAACAGAAACAGTGGCGTCTCCCCGCCGCTCAAAACAAACAGGAACTAATCAGAAGAGTACAGTTCAAAGTTGTGACATCATGTGTACGCTTTTGGGTTGGACTGAGAAGCTGTGTGAAGCTCGGACCCGACGTCTTTACTCCGCTTCCTCCCCGAATCCAATCACCAAACATTCTGTAGGCTTCAAAACCGAACTCCCCAAACAATCTAATTTAGATTAGATTAGATTTCTTCACCAGAACAGTGTGTGACTGCACTCAAGCCACAAAAAGCCTCCGTGTGTGTGTTAGATTAGACCTGCTGAAATGTTCGGATTGGACCGATTGTGCTGCGCTCGGTGTCTAATGATAAACTTGTGGATTATTGTGTCGCTGGTGGAAGACTGTGTCGAGGGCAAAAGAGGTCGGAGCCATCGCTAGGCTCGCCAAGTTCCGTGTGTGCGGAAAATCCAATATTTTTATTACACACACACACACACACACACACACACACACACACACATAGTGCACTAGAAACACCACACAGGCAATTCTTCCTATTTTATTACCTCAAAGATCGAAACTCGTCTGCTGACGCACTAAACTCTCGCGTAGGTTAAATCATATCGTACTAAGGCAAAGTAGTGCTACTTTTGTTTACGCGAGCGGCCACGTCGCTTTGACGTCGCGTGCGGAACTCGGGGTGGGGGGTGGGGGTGTTGTTTAAGGAGACCTGAGTTTTCCTCGAACGTGTAACGTGTTTAATTGCGTGTTAATCGTTTTCCTCCCATAGCGAACGTTTAAGGAAAAACGCTTAACGTGGCCTGACGCGATCAGACACCGTTTTAATGAAAATTCAACCAAACTGCTTATCTGGACATATTACGCTGTTTTATTATAAATGTGTTTACTGAGTTTTACTCATTTAAAAAAAAAAAAGCCTCATCACATTAAGCCACTTTAAGCGTTTTAGAAGTTTCCTGTATTACATTATATTATAGAACTTGTTTTCGGGTTCCGGGTCAGAACGTGAGTGCGGGAAGCACCGTGGATAACCTTGCTAATGAGGTTGTGCTGGAGGGCTGGTGTGTCAGGGGTCTTAAACTTGGGTGAGGAGTTGGATAAGTGCAGTCCACAAACTGCATCATCAGTAGATCAAAAGTCAGTGGTAGTCCCTCCTGGTAGACCCTCGTTGATCCGCCACACAGGTCTCTTAAGGCAGGAAGGGGCTCAGAAAGGCATCGTGGGTTTGGCTGCCCGTGTGTGTGTGTGTGTGTGTGTATGTGTGTGTGTGTGTATGCAGCCAGCGTGTCCAGATGATCCTTGCGTATATAAAAATCTCATACAGCCGGAGGAGGAGGAGGAGGAGCGTCCGGATCAGGGTGGTGTTGGTGGTTTGGGAGGATGTCCAGTTCGTCCACCTGAGGTCCGGCGTGTAGCGCCACCAGCTGGTCGTGAGGCGTGTCCGCTGCGGCCGCTGCCAGGTTACTGATGGATTTGCTCTTCACGCACTGGAAGTCCACGTGGCGGCTCTTTCCCTCCTCTTTTTCCCAGGACATGCGGATGAACGGCCGCTGCACATAGTTGTAGATGACCTCGGGACGACCACCGGGACGCTTCTTCACTTTCTCCTTGTAGGTGGGATAACCTGAGAGAAAGAGTGGAGAGAAAGAGGTATAGGAGGAAGAGATAGGAGGAGAAGAAGAAGAAAGGAAGGGAGGAGAAATGGGAGTAGATGAAAGGAGAGGAAAAGAGAGGGAAGGGAAGGAGATAAGTGATGGGGGGGGGGTGTTAGAGGGACAGGTGAAGAGAGAAGATGAGAAAAGTTAATCACAAACACACAGATCTCATGTCTACACTTTGACACGTTCACCATGAGGGTAAAGGAGAAGGAGGTATTTGATGTTGAGGATTTGGTTTCAGTAAAACCCTGATAAGTGAATTAACACTGAACAGCAGACACACCGCTTTTCCTTCACCCCGTAACCCGAACTCTTACCTTCTATCCCTAATCGAATTTTCTTCAGTCCTCTCTCCTTTAAAACCGACTTGGCAACGTCCCGGTTCTCGATGTATTTGAAAAATCGATATAGTTTGGTGCTGTAGATAACTGTATAAGAGAAACAGAGAGACAAGCAGGTCACCATGGTAACAGGGCGAATCTTTCTTACAGCTCTGGATTCGTTATAAATACACTGAAGGCTGATAAACGAATGGAGTTTTCTTAACATGAATCGTGGCTTCTGTAGAACCGAAAACAGTCATATGTGGTTCTTCAAACTGATGTCTTTGGATGTAAAATGTTCCCTTTACATGAACTAGGAGACCCAAAGCCATCTCCATGAAGGATCTGCTCTACATGGGTTGGATTTAGTGGAAGATCTCTTGCTATAGAGCTCCAAACCCTATGGGATAAATGTGAACGCTGACTGCACCACAGGTTTCCTCACCATCACCTACATCAGTACCTGACGTTAATTTAACCACAACTGTGTTAGTCATCTTCACAAAACCTAGTGGGACATCTTCTCAGAAGAGTGGACCTTTATTATAGTAGCAAATGGAATGTGGAATGAGATGTTTAAAAAGAAGCACATGGCACTTCAATGGTCAGGTGTCCACAAACTTTTGTCCAAGCCTTTGAGACTTTAATATTTGTGTGTTCATGAATTTGTCATCATGGTGATTGTTAATGCATTGCATGCATTTTTATACATGCTTCATTTACTCCATTTAAATTCACATGGAGCACTGTGTTTCCACACGGACCGTTAATACTGGTGCAACACCTAAACTCTGGATCGCGCTGGTCAGGTAAACACCACAGAAGCCCGTTTCCGTCACATATAAAAAAAAAAAAAAAAAAAAAAAAAAAAAAACACGTTTGTCTGATTACGACTTTTTTTTCTTCTCGCAATTCCAACTTCACCTACATCACCCGCATCACCTACAATCGATAGAATTACATAGAAAACTGAGCCACCGATCCCTGGAGAGAATTCTGTCGAACAATCAGCTCTGGAGGAAAGAGACAAAGACGGATAAAGCAGAGGAACCTCGTTCATACAGCAACAGCTCCAAACTGCAGGCCGACGACATGGTTACGAGAAATAAAGTCGGAATTGCGCAAAGATTGTGTTTTTTACGTGGAAGAAACGGGCTTCCATACAACACAGAAGATGCTGCAGAATGAAAAATGGAGGGACGGAGAGAAAAACGATATAATCGGAATAATCGTTAGAATACTAAAATAATCGATAGCTGCAGCGACAGATGAAAATAAAAAAGAGGCGACTTTCACACATGACCCGCCGCCCTATAAGATGAGGCGATAAGATACTGACTCTGGGAATATTCCTCGCCCATCTGAGGAGGATACTCTTCGTCCCAGTCCACCACGTCGTCGTCGGTAAGCACCACCACGTGGCACTCCCTCTCGCCGCTCTGAGCGCTGGCCACCATCAGCGGCAGCACCATCTCCTCCAGGTACGACTCGAACTGCCTCCGTGCGCCGTCGTTCGACAGCTCGTGCATCAGGGCGCCTGAGGGAAAAATAAACATCAGAAACATCGATCGTTTGTTATTCCTCTTACTCAACAACAATTTAGATTTGATCACTTTATAGGAATACGTTTTTGTTATACACTATCGTGGACTCCTGATAACAAAATTATGTGCTTCTGAACATCCCATAATCTCCACTCTGGAAGATGTTCCACAAGGTGAGAAGAGGAGACCTGGTGTGCAGCCAGTTTTCACATTCATCAGCAGGAGATCTTCCACACCTTCTAACCCATACAAACCAGATCTTCATGGAGCTGGCTTTGTGCACAAGGGTATTGTCATGCTGGAACAGGTTTGAGACTCAGAGTTCACAAGAAGGCAAAATCTAATGCTTCTGCGTCCAAAGACGTCCTGTGCAAATTGTGTCTCCATCTTTGTGGTAACAGTTTGAAGAACCACATATGACTGGGAAAGTCAGGTGTCCCAAACTTCTGTCTGTATAGTGTAATTAGCTCATTTAGAACCTTCACTGGTAACTCATTGCCATAATTTAGTAATTAGCATATTGGATGTGATTGGTTCAGGGCAGATGAGTAAATTGTTTGACATCACAACTAGAAGTTGACCGAAAAAAGTTAAAAATCATGAAATTTAGCTAAATGAAATTAATGAATATATTAACTGTATTAATAAATATAGTATAAATTATAAATTACTATTAATGAATATAACAATATAACTCTCCATGCAGTGCACAGTCTCACGTGTAAAAACAAACGTGAGCATGTGGTGTCAGCGATTCCCTCTAGACGCCGCTCTTGTAATGGCAGTGGACCATTTCAGCCACTCCGGCAACAGACGCAACCCGGAAAAACTATCTGTATGGATTTTTGGCCACAGCCGATAGTTCCAGCAACCAACTATCTAACCAACCATGTTGATTAATCGGCAAAGCGAGCTTTAATCACGACCCCATTCATAACTTCTCATGAACAGGAATATTTAAAGTCTCAGTGTCGGATTTCAGGACGAAGACATATTTTAGGCTCACGATCCGATACCCTGGGTTAGTATTCGTCTCATACGATGAAAAAAAAAATGTGGATCGTATATCAACAGGGGAGGAATGAATTCAATCCTGTAAGAAATTGTGGGGTTCAGGAACTGCAATTATTGATATTATAAATATGATACATTATAAATAGCATTATTTATAGCAAGACAACAGAGGCGATTTCCTCAAAGTCAGATTCTTTTTTCTTCCGACAGAACCGCTGCGGTGTTCGTTTACTGATTATATTATGATTATAAGACGAAGAATTTCCTTATTGCTAAATCCGAACCTAAAGGAGGAATTAACCAAATCATCCGCATCCGGTTTATGCAAAACGGCGAAACGTTTCTCGCAATCCTGCGATTTCTCTGAAATATTACCAATTTAAGCTCATATTGCTACAGCTACATTCTCGTAATTCCGACTTAAATCTAAAAATATTTTTTATATTTTCGTGAGTTTGACTTCTTTCTCTAAATATAACGACTTTATTTTCATAATCTTAGATTTTCCTGACTCCTTTCCGAACACAAATATCTTTTCCATCTGTTCCAGGAACGGATTCATTTATTTTGTGCTGAGGCGCATGACGAGAGCACTCCAGAAACTACTGACCTATTTCTGTTCTCTTTAGGATTCATCTCACTCACACACACACACACACACACACACACACACACACACACACACACACACACACACACACACACACACACACACGCTGCGTTAATGAGTGCCCCTCTTTTCCTTTTTTGAAGAAGAAGAAGAAGAAGAAGAAGAAGAAGAAGAAGAAACATTGGTACTGAATACTCACTCAGATCTCTGCACTTGATGGTGCTGTAATCAAAGGAGATGCAGAGGTAGTCACATGCCTCCCTCAGCTCGGGAATAGAGATCCCATCGGGGCAGCGGATTATCCCCGATTTGTAATAATCCTGCCAGGAGAGAGAGAGAGAGAGAGAGAGAGAGAGAGGTGCAGAAAGAAGACAAACAGGCAGCCATTACTGCAGCAGCTCTACACACACACAAGCAAAACAAAAACCCCCGCCAGCTACGAGCCCACTGACCGACACGTATATTTGACTCGCGCTGAACGATGCGGTCCACACAACAGCAGCTCAAACAGCTATCGCGTGTCTCTCCGAGCGAACGAGTGATGCATCCGGGATTTTTAATCCTCCGATGCTGGGAATCGCTCTGCGATGGTGTTTACGCCGTTGTTCAAAGGATCTCATAATACTGCTGTTGTTTATTTATAAAAAAAAAAAAAAAAAAAAGGAGAAAAAAAAAAAAGGATAGAACGGCAAAATCCTAATGACTTCGGCCTCGAACGGGTTTACGAACTAAACAGCAGCATCGCAGTCGGCGCGAAATAGAACGCGAGAAATCCGTAACGTCTCTCTCTTTTTCTTTCTCTCTCCCTCCCTTCATCTCTCTCTCCCTCCAGACCAACTGCAGGCACACACATGCACACGGTGGAGAACAGAAATAAATCCACCACTATCAAAGAGACTCGTCTGTTTGCGAACGAAGCTGCTCTCTCGAATTTGGAGGCACGCATTTGTATCAGACACGTTTCGTAGCGTGAAATTTACCCTTCGCTCGAGTAACTAGGAGATCCAAACCTGTTCCAGTATGACAATGCACCTGTGCACAAAGCACAGCTCTATGAAGATAATGGGTCGGAGTGGAAGATCTGTTGTGGGATGAATTTTTCACGCTGACTGCACCCCAGGCCTTCTCACCTCACATACGTGAAATCTCCACCAAATTTAATGCAACATCTTCCCAGAACAATGGAGGATTATTATAAGAGCGAATGTGGAATGGGATGTTCTAAAAAGGAGCAATCTTAAGGCCAGGTGTCCACAAACTTTTGTTTGTATAATGTATCGCCACAAGCACATAAATTTTTATGCAGTATCCAATTTCATCATCTTAATAATAATAATAATATTATTATTATTATTATTATTATTATTATTATTATTATTATTGGATCGTTACAAAGGTCCGGTTTCATTTTGCAATAAAAATCTAGTGGAGAATTAAAGAAGGGTGGAGGTTATTACAAAAGCAAATGTCGATTAAGTGTGGAATCGTGTATAGTGTACTTACATTAACAATCTGAAGACTGAGTGAAAACCGAGCTGCTGGAATGTTCTGTGCTGAACCGCCGTTTTTATTTATTTATTTATTTATTTAATGTCACTGCGGTCGTCATGAATACTGCAGTTTCATTCCAAACTTAATCAATACGCTCTAAATGCAGCCTGGAGTCTGTGATATTTAAACCCTGTGCGGAGTAAAGGAGGAGTAAAGGAGGAGTAAAGCACGTCACGCTCACCAGGATGGCCCGGAACACCGTGGAGCTGATGCCCTCGGCCACTTCGTACTCGCCCTTCTCATTGGGCCGGGTGAAGTTGTACTCCCTTCCGGCTCCGAACATCCTGCACACACACACACACACACACACACACACTTAAAATCATCACCTGGGAGAAGATTAACACCTTAAAGGTCTTATAAAATAATCCAAGACAGAAAGGCAGCAAGTATTTCGTTCCTTATGAACCTTTTTTACGCTTGTTGGTTGGTTCCTGGTCTTGCTTACACTATAGCAGCTATAAAAAGCCATTTCCTTACTAGCATCTGAATATTTCTCCCTCTTAAACCACTGCTGAGACCAACCGCTGTGACTCCATGGAGGAACTGCAGACTCCTTCTCTAAATGCTACATTAACCATATAGTGTATATTTAAATATAATCATTAACATACAATACTATGCAAAAGTCTTAGACCAGCATTGGATTTGTTGCGTCAGCAATGGTATAATGACCATATATAATTACTTCTCTTTAGTGGAATACAAACCAAAAAAAATACCGGACATATTTGTATGCAGTAGAAGTCGACCGATTAATCGGCACCGATTGTTGATCGCCAAAAGCCGAACCGGATAGTTTTTCCGCCTTTCAGTCTGCTGTCATTACGAGAGCGGCCTCTAGAGGCGAGTCACTGCCGTGACGTGCTGTTTCTTTTTACGCGCGCTGCATGGAGAGCGCTATATTTATTATTTATAATTTATTAATGATATTTATTAGTTAATATATTCACACATTTTCATGATTCTGTACTGTTTTTTTTTTTTTTTTAAGACAGGAGATTTTGAGGTTTTTGTTGGGAGTGACCAGGATGGACAGGATTAGAAATTAGTTTAACAGAGGAACAGCGCATGTAGAACAGGAGGCGAGATTGAGATGGTTTGGACATGTGCAGAGGAGGGACATGGGGTATATCAGTAGGAGAATGCTAAAGGATGGAGCCACCAGGAAGGAGGAAAAGAGGAAGACCAATAAGGAGGTTTATGGATGTGGTGAGGGAAGACATGCAGGTAGTTGGGTTTAAAGAGGTAGATGTAGAGGACAGGCGGGGGGCAAATACGATTCAAACTCACTACTGGTATCGGAAAAATCCACTATCGCTCAACCTCTAATGTATAAATAAATCTATCCATACATACACACACATACAGTTATGGTACTATTAGATATGTTGTTTCAGCAATGGTATAATAACTATAAAGAATTATTTCTCAGTCTCTCTAGTCAAATACAACCCGCTGTTGTGTTCTGCAACTGCATGTATGCACGTATGTATGTATGTATGTATGCACTACATATACCCCATGAGAACTTTATTCACAGTCAAACAGAAATCATAAACTCGTATATGAATCCTGACCTGCCGAGCATGGTGTTGGGCTGAGCCGTGAAGACCGCGGGGTCGACTACGAAGTGCGTGTTGTCCACAATGAGGGTCACCCTCTCCGCCGTCCTCACGCTCCGAGAGCCCTCCTTCACGTTCTCATACACGTAGATCATATCGGAGCCGTGAGGTTTACTGTGGGAATCTGTGCAGAAAGAACCGGAAACTTTCTGAGGCCGGGGACTCGCTGATCTCAACCACGATCCCGCTTCCCGCTCTCGGTCTAGAGGGACAAGAGAAGACAAATTAGTGTGTGTGTGTGTGTGTGTGTATGTGTGTGTGTGTGTGTAAAAACATGGAAATGGACAATTTGAGAATTTTTTTTTTATATATTTTACATTTACGTCAGACTCCCTTATCCAGAGTGACTTACATTTATTTTATTGATACAAACTGAGCATGCTATGGGGTTAAGGGCCTTGCGTAGGGGCCCAGGAATAGCAGCTTGGTGTGGCTGGGATTTGAACTCATAACCTTCAAATCCAAAGCCTTACCCACTAATCTGAAGATATTTCCAAAATAAACGCTGCATGACTTCTGCAGTCGTACCACTTCGCCGGAAAAAAAAAGGAGGCACAACTGCGTTGGTTGTACGTGCATAAAGCTGGGTTCTCACCGCTGAGCTGCTGACGTGTAGGTGAGGTAACGTTCCTGATGCAGGGTGTGAGCTGGCCTTCAGCCCGTTCGTGAGAGGAATCCCTGGAGCGGTCTCCAGAGCGACGCCTCTCCCTGCAGTGCTCGGCCCCGTGCACGCTCATCCTCGCCACCTCGCTGTGCAGATGAGAGCCTCGCAGCCGACTGCTGCTGCTGCGGGGAACACACACACACACACACACACACACACACACACACACACACACACACACAGGAGAACATCCAAAACATCACTCTGAAGCCTGCATGACTTATACATATAGCACTGGGAAGATATCCTTTTAGCATAATGAAAGCTTCTGAGATATTTCAGCGCTAGTTCAATTCACTAATCGAAAAGTTGAGGGAGGTTTTCGAACAATGGTGGTTATTAACGTAGAAGTAAATCTTTACCTCTGGATTTCTCTAAATTATCTCTATGGACCAAACGTTTTCAGAAACCTGAGCACAAGATCATTATTGACAAGTATCTCATTGAATCCAGTAGTATTGTATCATATATATCTGATCCGGCGGTATATCACATAAATGTCCCCATAAACCACATAGTCTGTTAAAATGTGTTTTACACACACACACACACACACACACACACACACACGTGTCCTTGATCTCTGAAAAAAAAGTATGCGAAGGTGCGACAAAATGGTGAACCATCAGCAAGTCACGTCTAGAGAGAGAGAGAGAGAGACAGAGAGAGAATGAGAGAAGGAGAGCGAGAGAAAGAGTGAGAGAAAAAAGAGAAAGAGCGATAACGGGTTCCTGAAAGCAACCACACCTTGTTCGCAAAGCACGCATCCTCTTAATAAAAAGTGCCTCCATCATCAGGGACCGCATCACCAGATATGATGACGCTTAAGAAATAAAGCCTTCGGGATGAGACGGATGGCGTTAGCGCTGTGGTTTGAGCTCGGGACGTTTCTCCTTTGTCATCCTCACACGTAGCGCTATAGTTTCTTTTCTGAGCCTGCTGCAAAACCTGAGCGCTCACAGGACAGGGTGTGATTGGTCCACCGGGTAAATAAGTGATGAATAAGCTGAAATACGGTGTGTGTAAGAGTTGAAAATCTTGTTTAGTGAAGATGGCTTCCTGGGATTTCGGTTTCCTTTCCGGGCAAACGTTACCCAACATCTTACTGCGAAGTAGCGGATAGAAACTCGCCTCAAAATGGCAAAATATACAAATTAGGTGCAAATCAGCTTTAGACCCTGGGCAAGTCAGTGCAAAAAAAAACAACAAAAACAAACACACACACACACACACATATTTCATTAACGGAAACTGTAAGCCAAAACTGTAATTAATCTTACGGGGTTTTTCCCCTACCAGTCTTCACTAGGGACTGGGGACGCTCATTAAGGACAAACTTACAACTATAAGAAACAAATTTATTAATTCTTTATTACCACATTATCTCTGTAAAACTGTTTTGAGACAATGTCCATTGTTAAAGGTGCTCTACAAATTAAAATAAAAAAAAAATTAATTATAATTTGTCAAGTATCATATGAGATTTGGTGGTATCATCAAGTATCGTATCCAACCGTATCGTCAAGTATCGTATCGTATCCGGCGGTATCGTTAAGTACCATATCAGATCCGGCGGTATCGCCAAGTATCGTATCCGGCGGTATCGGCAAGTATCTTATCCGGCGGTATCGCCAAGTATCGTATCCGGCGGAATCGGCAAGTATCGTATCCACCGGTATCGTCAAGTATCGTATCCGCCGGTATCGTCAAGTATCGTATCGGATCCGCCGGTATGGACATGTATCGTATTAGATTCGGTTGTAGTAGCAATTATCATACTCAGTGGTACTTCAGTTGTCAAGTATTGGATTCAGTCCTATTGTCAAGAATCGTATCGGATGCAGTGGTATCGACAAGTATTCAGTTGGGTAAAGTCGTATTGTATCAGGTTCAGTGGTACTGCACGCCATCAGATTAGTGGTATCGTCAAGTATAGTATCGGATCAAGTGGGTATCACCAAGTACTGTATCATATCAGATTGAATGGTATTGTAGTGCACAGTATTGTATCAGAATCAGGGGTGTTGTATCACTCAGTGGTATCATCGATTACTGCGTATCGTAGTATCGTATCATCAAGTATCATATCCTATTAGAAATGTAATATCATTTTGTGACGAACTTGGGGGTATCATCAAATATCATACTGATTCAGATTTTATTCTATGGTCATGTATACCATTAAAATCTGAGGTACTGTTTCAGATTCACTAGTATTATCACGCATAGTTCGGCTGAAGATTCTGCAGTATCCTCAAAGATCAGATAAAGTGGCAACAAGTATCGTATCATATCAGATTCAGAGGCATCATCAAGTTCCGCATCATATTCTGTGGAAGTATCAGATTCAGGGGGTATCATCGAAATATCCTCCCATCATCGCAAATCGTATCGTAACAGATTCAAATGTATTAGAAAAGTATCGTATCATGTTCCTGAAAAAAATTCAGAGGTAATAATTTAGAGGTAATAAGTCAGAGGTAATAATTGCCCTGCCGTGGCAGATTCAGCTTCCCTTTAATTACAATGCCGCGTTCCCCTTCACAACCTCTGATTCACCGCATTGTGTTTGTTATCTACAAAGGAATCAAAAATGTTTCGAACGTTCCTTATGATTTTACGTGACAAATTCTAGCCGTTTTTATGTGACGGAAAACTAGTGTCCTCTTGTTTTTCTTTCGACCTCTTATAACGTTTTAATACCGGCTTTAAACACGAGGACTTGTTTTACGCTCGGTTTAATCCCGTTCCCGTGTGAACTTGACGGAACAGGACAGACCTGACGGGGACGGTTCACACTTAAAAGCGTTGTTGCATGAATTATTCAAAAGCACTTCCAGCTTACTTACTCTGCGCCGCATGAATTATTTTCTCTTTAAAACAATATTTGTATTGAAAGTAAATGAATATTAGGGGGGAGGTGCACTTTTTTTTACATTAAGGAGGAGGAAATTCTAGAAATAAATCATAGAAAATATAGCAATATTCCTCTTTTTTTTTTTTTGTAAGAGATCAGTATCTTTCCATTTACTGATTTAAAGGAGAAAATACTTATTTTATTTGTATGTTTTACTATAAAAGATAAAGAGAAATAAACCCTTGAACAAACGACACGCACGAAAAGGTCTTGCGCTCTCGGGACACCTTGGCGACCCTGACTGTCTGATGAACATACGAATCTGCTGTGAGATCGGACATCAGATGCTTCACTCTGCCTCCATTGTTCCCCTTCCCACGAGGTGTGAAAACTCTCTCTCTCACACACACACACACACACACACACACACACACACACACACACACACACACACACTCCTGATTTTCTGCTCGCACATAAACCCCTAAAAGCATCAGGTAATATCCAGTGAAAGCGGCTCCATATGTTTTCAAACATTAACATTTTATCAATCAATCAATTAATTAATCAATGAATTACATCCCAGATTAATCACCTGACCTTCAAACCAGGTATCTAGGGGGGCCATTATTTATTTCCCAACCCCTTATTTCTTTCCTTCTTTACTTGTAAGTGTGTGTGTGAAGGTTTAGAGCAGAAAACCGTCCTTTGTTCATCCTGGAAGCTGAAATGGGACCTTACCGGCGTTGCGTCTCTCGCGTCTCGGTGAAGACAAAGCAGCGCGGCAGGATGTGCGTGATGTGCGGGATGCACGCGCAGAGCAGCACGTGAGCGCCTTCACCGCACGCAGGCTTTCGGCACGACTCCGCATCCTCGGGCATTCCTCTCCGACTCCAACTCCAGCATCATTCCCAGCGGGGGTTTTCTTTCTTTCTCTCGGTCTTTCTTTCTTTGTCTGCCTGTTTTATTTGTTCTTGCTCAGTCAATGCGAGTCATTCACGAGAGGAGGAGGAGGAGGAGGAGAAAGGAGAAAGAGACAGACATATAGACACACAGAGAGAGAGAGCGAGAGAGAGAGAGAGAGAGAGAGAGAGAGAGAGGGAGGGAGAGACAGAGCGAGAGAAAGAGAGGCATGAATGGCTGCTCGGTGCCTTGCTGACTTTGCACACGCGCTATGAGGCAAAAAGCATAAAGAAAAAAAAAGAAAGGAACCGGTCGCTGCTCGGCGGCGCGTGCTTTGGAGAATCGAATCTTTAAACGGTTCTTTATGAATCGACTCCTTTTATTTATTATTTTTCTGTTTTCATATCAAGCCAATCGGATGTTGAAAGGGGCATGAGGAGCCCAGGGTGTGGCAGGGCTTCATCATGGATTCCTAGCTGGCTGATTTCCCACTATAAAAAACAGCACAATATGCATAATGAGCATCTTACTTTCAATCAGATAAAACACTTCTAATTGGCAGGGGTCATGATGATTGACAGTTACGACAGCATAGGCTCCGCCCACCCTGGTAGCACAGCTAATAGATTGTCTCGCTGTGGATCAGCGACTATGGAAAAACCTTCATCACACCCATTCACTTACACATAAGGGATCTCAATCTGTCCAGTTAGGGAGCACAAATGATCGGTTCCACCATGTTTTGGTGACAGCAGGTACACTGAAGAGGCAACAGCAAGACCTTGTGTGAGGAAGAACATGAAGAGGATTTCCAGAGCCCTGTAAAGATTCCTGCTGGAGGCTACTGGTGTTCATATTTCTGACAGATCTTTCCTACTCCATATGGGTGGCACAAGGGCATGACATTGTCTAGTGCAGCTTGACTGGTATTTGCCACTGCCATTCGTTCCTCTTCACACTGACCATATCTGACAGAAGTTAAAGTATCTGGAGCCTGGAGCAACATCACTTTCCCCTGACCTGAACCCAATTATAAACTTCAGACAATATGTATCGGAGAATCTAAAGCCACCAAGCTGCACCAGAGACTGTTGAGGGACTCAATGATGCCCTGATCCAGGTCTGGGAGAAGGACGCCATCACTGATTGAGATCCGATGTGTAATTTTTAATGTACTCCCTAAGTGTATATTTTGCACCATGAAACCACGATTTCATCTACGTTGGACTCCTACGACAAAGCGTAGAGACTCTACATTATCAACGTGGCATGCAGGACATCAACCATTGAGGACTAGATGAGCACCACCCATTGATAAGTTACTATGGCAACAAGTAGTACAAAGGCTTGCTGGCGACTGTAATATGTGACTTGCAGCATGTGAACAAAGCATTTAACGACAATGACAAGCGACAAATTAGCTTTATGCAAATAGCAGTAAAGCGACAAAAATCTAAACTGCTGGTTCAAAACAATTCCTTCACCAGACCACTGTTGCTTCAATGTTAGAAGCTCAGCGTTGTATGTAATTGTAGATAGAGTTCGACCGATATGGGTTTTCTTTGCAGATATTTACAAATCAGGGCAGTGGATAGCCGACATATGATGGCCATTTCTTTTTGGATGGACTGTTGGCCCGTTTTTTTTCTTTTTTTAACTTTTTAAAAGCTACACGAATCCATTAGTAATGATTGCGGCAGGTGTAAATGATGCGTGCCGAATACAGGCTACTGCCACCTGCTGGTATGGGAGAGCTCTGTTCTCTCACGTAAACGTAAAACGTACATGCACGGTTTGGTGCATCAGATGCGCCTGACAAATAATCAGCCTAATGTGCAGCACAATCGGTCAATGCCGATTATTAAAAAAATGACAGAAAATCAGTCCGATTAATTGATCGACTTTTAATTGCAGGATCACAATTCCCCTTTGTGCGAGTTCAAGTCTCTTATTTCCATGCAAAGTGAGCTCCATTAAGACAAGGTCATTGGTGTGAAGGTTGGAATGAATGAACTCCAATGTCTGACACAGAAACTAGAATCTCCTCACCACTTCCAACATCAGTGTTTGATCTCAACAATGCTCTTGTAGCCGAATAAACACGAACCCCTACAGCCACGCCCCAAAATCTAGTGGAAAGCCTTCCCAGAAGAGTGGGATATATTTGTACAGGGAACGCAAGGAGAATAAATCCGGAAAGAGACGTACAAAGATGTGGGGGGTAAAAAAACAGTGGTGCACAAGTGCTTCAGATGAATGTAGGTAATCTACAACCACCTCCAAAGTGTAACCTTATAGATGTTTAATGAATCACTGTGTCGGTGAGAGTTCAAATGAATCGACTCAGTGAACTGATTCAAAATAATGATCCAAATGTATGTGTGGTAGCGGACGCTTGAGGTCAGTGATGGATAAAAATAAATAAATAAATAAATGAATAAAAATCTCTGGATAAATATATATATATTGTGTGTGTGTATGTGTGTGTGTGTGCGTGTGCGTGTGTGTGTGTGTTTGTGTGTGTGTGGGGGATGAAGAAATAATAAAAGGCAGGCGATTTGACAGACAAATGAAGTGTTATATCTTTGTAGTATTCTAAAATGTGAAGTGAGGCGAGACATCGCTCTCACACACACACAAACACACACACACACACACACACACACACACACACACACACACACACACACACACACACACACACTGGTAGGCAACTGTGACTAAAAATAGCCTGGCTAGTAATAGCTCTATTCTTAATTTGGAGTGACGGAAATGAAAACGGCTTTGCGTTTGCCCTCCGTCTGTAACGTTCTAAACAGACAGGGTTCCTCAATATTTCGTCTCCAGAAGAAAGAGACAGTAAAAAAAATTCAAATACAAATATTTCATTCGCTTCCCGTGGGCTCACCACCTGCAGGAGGGACCGTAAGGGACGGTGCTGTGAGGATTGGGCAGCAGTCGAAGGCGAGGGCCTGCTTAGACTGCTGCCCCCGCGACCCGAATTACGGATAAGCGGGAGAAAATGAATGAATGAATGAATATTTCATTCAAATCCAAAAAGCACATTGCATCTAGTTCCTCTACAGGTTCCTCCCTCATACACTATATGGACAAACATACTGAAACATCAGACTTTTCGAGCCATGTGTGGTTCCTCACCAAACCTTTACCACAAACTTGGAGGCACACCATTGTATAGGACATCTTTGGACGTGGAAGCATGAAATGTTGGACCAAAGCCTGTTCCAGCACGACAATGCTCCTGTGCACAAAGCCAGCTTCATGATGATATGCTTTACATGCTATTGAACTGGAGGAACGTGAACACTGACTGCACTTCAGGCCTCCTCACCTTCTCACCTCCACCAGTACAAGACTTTAACACCCTTGTGGCTGAATTAATCTACACAAAATCTACTGGAACGTCTTCCCAGAAAAGTGGAGGTTATTAAGAGAAACGGAAACGGAGACTAAATGTGGAATAAGATGTTCATAAAGCACATCCAGGAGATGTGACTGCTCCTGAAGGTACAGCTGCTGGTGGATGAACATGTTGCGAGTTTGTGAGATCCGAGTGAAGAAATTTCCTCGCCTTACCTCGAGTGTCTGAAAACACGGCGAGGTCTGGAGCTTGATCTCTGCTCGCAGTTTTCAGTGTCGCTCGAGTTGCTGTCATAAGCAAGCGCTCGTGCAGCCATGTCTTTCCAAATCCCACGATTTCGCTGAAACGGACCGGTCTGCCACTCTCATGCCCTGTCCAACGAGAGAAAACCCGAAATGTACCCAACAACTGTAATAAAAATCATATAATTTATTCAAAAAAGAAAAGAAAAGGTGCGTTATACTTTTCACATACTTTTAAAGGACCAGCTATGTTACAGCACTCCTGGAGCACAGACGGTTAAGGGCCTTTCATAGCTTAGGGATACCGGAGCTTGAACCCCCAACCTCCCGATCAGTAACCCAGAGACTTAACCACTAAGCTATTAAGTTCTTCTAGATCTGATATCTTCATAACTATTATTTTATGGATTGTTAGCTAGTTAGTAACATCCTGTGCATATTAATGGATACAAATTCAGTGAATCATCTATGAATTATTTTTTATAAAGTGGATTCCGCATAATATTTTCATGATCAGATCCATGAGGTTCGTGTGAAAATACTCAGGAACCATGAAGATTGATTAGGATTCAAATAGTTCTCGATTCGGATTCAAATAGTTCTCGATTCGGATTCAAATTGTTTTTGATTCGGATTTAAATAGTTTTTGATTCGGATTTAAATAGTTTTTGATTCAGATTTAAATAGTTCTTGATTTGGATTCAAATAGTTTTTGATTCGGATTCAAATAGTTATTGATTCAGATTCAAATAGTTTTTGATTCAGATTCAAATAGTTCTTGATTCAGATTCAAATAATTCTTCTTTACTAGCTCAGGGCTCCAACTGACAGTCTCCATCAGTGTTCATTTAATAACCTCAACAATGATGAAGCTGTAATGTATGGTCAGATGTCTAGACCATCTCGCACAAGGACCGATTTACTGATTTAAATTAGGGGTGAAACGTACAAAAAAATAAATAAATAAAAATATTCACAGTTCGGTACAGACCTTGTTTTTTTTTGTCACGCTCGGTTAAATTTAGTTACAGTCAATGGGGAAAAAAAAGCAAAACAAAACTTTGTGTTGTTTTTTTATTAATGCAATTTTTATTTGTTTTATGCAGTTGTATCATTATTAGCATTTGTGAAAAAAACGTAAAAAATTTACATTTTAAATAAAATGCATGCTCGGATAAATAATATATAAAATAATATTTTTTAATATTTAAAAAAAAAAAATTTAGATATAAAAATAAAATAAATCAAATTAATGCAAGACACTTATTATATTGATTAAATTGAGTAATGGATTAAATAAATGGAATAATTAAATTAAACAACTGAATTTTCAATTCTGATTGGTCAGGAGGTGTGGAGGTAGAATTACATCAACACCGACAGAGAAACAGAGAGAGAGAGAGATGGATGGATGGATGGATGGATGGATGGACGACCTTCTCGTACCACTGTGTGTCGCACGTGCGCATCGAACTACAGGTGCATCTCAATAAATTAGAATATCATTAAAAAGTTGATTTATTAAATAATTAATTGAGTAATTCAATACAGAAAGTGAAACTGGTATATTATATAGATTCATCACACACACACACACACACACTGATATAGTTCAAGTGTTTATTCCTTTTTATTTTGATGATTTTGGCTCACAGCTTTTCATTTGGAAATCAAGGTCCCAGAATCTGGAAGAAGAAGAAAGGAGAGGCACAGAATCCAAGCTGCTTGAGGTCCAGTATAAAGTTTGCAGAGTCAGTGGTCTTTTGAGGAGTCGTGTCAAATGCTGGTGTTGGTCCACTGTGTTTTATCAAGTCCAAGGTCAGGACACGTCTACCAGGAAGTTTCAGAGCACTTCATACTTCCCTCTGCTGACCAGCTTTATGGAGATGCTGATTTCCTGCCCACGCTGCCAAAAGCACCAAAAGTTGGTTGAATGACCATGGTGTTGGTGTGCTTGGCTGGTCAGCAAACTCACCAGACCTGAACCCCACAGAGAATCTCTGGTGTATTGTCAAGAGGAAATTAAAAAAACAAGAGACCAAAAAATGCAGATGAGCTGAAGGCCACGGTCAAAGAAACCTGGGCTTCCATACTACCTCTCAGCAGTGCCACAGTCTGATCGCCTCCATGCCACGGTCTGATCGCCTCCATGCCACGGTCTGATCATATCATGGACTGATCGCCTCCATGCCACGGACTGATCGCCTCCATGCCACAGTCTGATCCTGCCACGGACTGATCGCCTCCATGCCACAGTCTGATCATGCCACGGACTGATCGCCTCCATGCCACAGACTGATCGCCTCCATGCCACCTCCATGCCACAGTCTGATCGCCTCCATGCCACAGTCTGATCGCCTCCATGCCACCTCCATGCCACAGTCTGATCGCCTCCATGCCACCTCCATGCCACGGACTGATCGCCTCCATGCCACAGACTGATCGCCTCCATGCCACCTCCATGCCACAGTCTGATCGCCTCCATGCCACAGTCTGATCATGCCACAGTCTGATCACCTCCATGCCACGCCGGATTGAGGCAGTAATTAAAGCAAAAGAAGCCCCGACCAAGTATTGAGTACAGATCAGTAAATGAACAGACTTTCCAGATTGGTTTTATAAAGTATTCTCATTTTTTTTTTTTTTTTTTTTTGTGAATTGGTGGGTTTCTGTTAAATGTGAGTCTGTGTGATGAAACTATATAATATTTATACAGACTCAGTTTCACTTTTTGTATTGAAATCACTAAAATACTTTTTAATAATATTCTAATTTTATTGAGATGCACCTGTAATTACAGGAAACTAACAAGCCGCGTTGCATAAACACTGAAACTCGTCCCTCCATCATTCATTCATTCATTCATTTTTATTCCCTCCATCATCCTCATGCTGACTGCACACATCCTCACATCCTCACCTGTGCACTGCAGAGTGCAGGAGTGCAACTATAAACGGTTAAAAACTCCCATTTGGGTGGAAAATGAGATATAAGCGGATTAAAACACCTTAGAGATGTTAAAATAATAATAAAGTTGGTCGTGTGATGACTTACTTTAATCCATAAATAATTAAACACTCCGGCACGCGCTATTCGTTATTATAAAACGTTTATGACATACAGGAAGCCTCGATAACTAGCATACCTAGCATAGCTTAGCTTAGCATAGCGTCAACGAAATAACGTAACATAATAATCATTAATTTTATAAACATCTCACCAGTCAGAGCTTCGGATAGACTTTTTTTTTCACCGCCCTCCGGAGTTTAATTTCGGTCTCAGACTCAAGAGTCGGATGTAAAAGGCTAATCTGCTGCTAACGCTAATGTAAATCCTCCATGAACATGGAGGCCCCCGGGTCGGGTCTCAAAAAAGCACGTCGATCCCTTATGCACGCTCCAATTCAAGGGCGAAAAATGGCTACTTAGGGACCCTATTTCCAATTGACAAAAGGGCGTCTTGTCAGAGTGCGCATGCGTAAACTGGCTCTGCATTCAATTTACCAATGTTAGGAATTGAAGCCTTTTCAAGTTTAAAACAATAAAAAAAAAAAAAAAAAAAAAAAAAAAAAAAGATAAAATTTTAAACATGTTGGAGTCTATATATTATACATATATTATATTTTGGTGTTGCAAAGTGAGTCAATACACTATATATATGTGTATATATATATATATATATATATATATATATATATATATATATACATATATATATACTATATAATATATATATATGCTATATATTTTTTTATTTTTTTAGTATCATAAACTTACATCTATGAAAAGTGTGGGAACCTCATCTTTTGTTTTTTTTAGACACATAAACAGGGAATGACTAAAAGAAAGTTGTATGGACAGATGAGTCCAAATGTGACAGAAGAACTGGAGAGAAGATGTGATCAGACTCCCTCACCCCCACAGTCAAACATGGAGGTGGAAGCTTAATGGTTTGGAGTTGTTTTGGAGCATGGAAGAGAAAGGAACCACCATGGCAACCCGTTATATACTTCAATATTATGTAATTCCATCTGGACTGCAGCTTATTGGCACCAACTTTAGTGTACGACAAGACAATGAGCCGAAGCGAGAAACAAGTCTCAGCTCTGTAAGTGTTATTTATTAAGTAAACAGTCATATATAGAAATATACAAAATATAGAATTCCTTGTTTTCTATCCCATAATATTTCTTTAAAAAATTATAATTTGGTCCTACTCTGCAATATTGTTGGTTTCAGTAAACATGAATTCATCTCAATAAAATTAAATAAAAAAAAAGTGCTTCCTCGTAGTTTTTTTCTCTAAAATATAAATCCCATAAAATACATTTGTATATAACATTTATAACAAGCAGGAATACTGAAAAATCCATCAATCGATATAAATACATAAATATATAAATAAAAAAAAAAAATAAATATTGATATTTTCAGGGTGAATGAGTAAAGCATCCACGCATCACTGCGTCTCCATCACGTCTAAATTTGCTGTGTTGGTCCTAACAGCCTGGGAGAGCGAGTGCCACCGTGTGATGCGCTCGTCGCCGATTCTCCCATCATGCAACGGGGCGGTGTGTATGTCCTGCATGTGCTCCTGCAGCCAGTCCTGCCTCTGCTGGATGTGTTTGTGCAGGCCGACGCTGTGCATCAGCTGGACCTCACTGACGGACCTCCGGCTGTTTGGAGAACATAAGAGAACACGATAAGAGCGTTGAGAGCGTGATAACCGAGCGCCCTTGGTGTGTAATATCAGAGAACACAATATCCAATGACGTTATCAGGAAATTTACACAACGATGTGTTTTTCAGGTGCTGAGCAACTGCCTGGTTTATTGAGGTCACGCGTTTCCAAATTAACGTGATGCGAGAACTCAGGAACCACACGCTTGTATAAAATAGGATCGAATCGAGTTTTTTATCTAGTCGTGCATTAAATATCTCAACACAGAGGCTGTTGTGGAACACGAAGCTATCATGAGATGCACCGACTTTAAATCTCTGAAGAAATAAAAAAATAAGACATAATGCGAATCCCAAAAACCAACAGCTTCATTCTCTCTTCCAGCAGGAAATCAAAATCCAACCTACAAGTGCAATGATATTGTTTCTATTGATAAATATTGTAAAAGAATCATTCTCTAATCATTCACTGTTGCCAAAAAATAAAGATTGACCAGCTTCTAAAATGTATATTTATACCTTATTAAGGATTAAAAGATTATCTCAAATTAACAGTACATAAATATTTGATGATCCAAAACAATCAAACCCAAAGGCAGCACATTTATGAGCCCCTATATTTATTTACGTTTTATATATATATATATATATATATACAGTATATATATATATATATATATATATATATATATATATATATATATATATATATATATACATATATATATACATAGACATTTGGAAACACCCTTATCCTGAGCGTCTAACAAAGCTCTTGTTGCTATGAATTAAGGGCCTTGCTCAAGGGCCCAGGATTGGCAACTTGCCAGTGTTGGGATCTGAACTCACAACCTTTCAAACAGAAGTCCAACATATTAACCGCTGAGCTTCCACCTTCAATAGGTACAGTTTGTGAGTTAAAATGAAAAACAATTTCATTTCTCTGAGTTTAGGTGTATAATAAAGAAGCAGATAGATAGATAGATAGATAGATAGATAGATAGATAGATAGATAGATAGATAGATAGATAGATAGATAGATAGATAGATAGATAGATAGATAGATAGATAGATAGATAGATAGATAGATAGATAGATAGATAGATAGATAGAACTTGACTCCTTGCTGCGCTTTTAAAGCTTTAGATGACATAAAATTGCGGAATTAATTAATTACGAATTAATTAATAATTAATACATAAATTAATTAATTATTCCAATTAATTATAAACACAGAGAGAATGAGGGATCACAGAGACTGACAGAAAAAGAGAGAAAGAGACAGAAAGACAGATAGAGAGACAGATGAGAGTGAGAGAAGGAGACAGAGAGCAGAAAGAGAGAGGAAGAGAAGGAGAGAGTGATATACATACAGACAAAAATATATATTCTTCTTGTATATCGTTTTATAGATAGATAAACAGACAGACAGACAGACAGACAGACAGACAGACAGACAGACAGACAGACAGACAGACAGATAGATAGATAGATAGATAGATAGATAGATAGATAGATAGATAGATAGATAGATAGATAGAATCAGATTAAAGTTCTTATTTTAATAAAAGGTAAACACAACTTTGGATGGAAACATCTCTGAGCTTTATGAGACATCACTAACCTCAGTGGTCTGCAGTCTGTCCTCATGCTGAAGTACAAAACACACACACACACAAACACCAGCGTTTTATCCAAACTTCTAATGGAGACCATTGTTTGGATTTTTCTTTAAACCTGTAAAGTACACACAAAGTTCAGACTCAATTTCAGTAGAAAGAATCTCAGTAGATATTATAATAAGTTTTTTCTGTATCGTCACTATTTATTATAATATTTTACTCACGTGTTGTGGTACAGTCCTGCTGCTGTGTGTGATTGTGTATGTGTGTGTGTGAGTGTGTGTGTGTGTGTGTGTGTGTGTGTGTGTGTGTGAGAGAGAGAGAGAGCGAGAGAGAGAAGCAGGAATCAGCACTAGAACAGAGTCCTGCTCCTTTTATAGTCGCTCCTGCATTGATGCGCGTCTTCATGATTGAGCGACGGTTTTTTTATATATATATAATAGTGCGCATGCGCAAAGCCCGTCGCACACGCACGCACACACGCAGCAAACACGACGGTGTGGCTTTCGTCACGTTTCCGTCACTCGATTATTGGGCTTTAAATCTGAACTTCAAACTGTCTGAATGAAGGAGGCATAGATAGATAGATAGATAGATAGATAGATAGATAGATAGATAGATAGATAGATAGATAGATAGATAGATAGATAGATAGATAGATAGATAGATAGATAGATAGATAGATAGATAGATAGATAGATAGATAGATAGATAGATAGATAGATAGATAGATAGATAGATAGATAGATAGATAGATAGATAGATAGATAGATAGATAGATAGATAGATAGATAGATAGATAGATAGATAGATAGATAGCAAATTATTAAATGTGCATTATTATAAATAGATAAATAGATAGATAGATAGATAGATAGATAGATAGATAGATAGATAGATAGATAGATAGATAGATAGATAGATAGATAGATAGATAGATAGATAGCAAATTATTAAATGTGCATTATTATAAATAGATAAATAGATAGATAGATAGATAGATAGATAGATAGATAGATAGATAGATAGATAGATAGATAGATAGATAGATAGATAGATAGATAGATAGATAGATAGATAGATAGCAAATTATTAAATGTGCATTATTATAAATAGATAGATAGATAGATAGATAGATAGATAGATAGATAGATAGATAGATAGATAGATAGATAGATAGATAGATAGATAGATAGATAGATAGATAGATAGATAAACAGGCAGAAAGAGACAGACAAAGAGAGAAATAGAGAAAAAGACAAAAAGACAGAGAGAAAGACAGAGATAGATAAATAGAGAGAGAGAGAGAAAGAGACAGACAGAGAGAGAGAGAGAGAGAGAGAGAGAGAGAGAGAGAGAGAGAGAGAGAGAGAGAGAGAGAGAGAGAGAGAAGAGAGAGAGAGAGAGAGAGAGAGAGAGAGAGAGAGAGAGAGAGAGAGAGAGAGAGAGAAAGAGAGAGGAAGAGAGAGAGAGAGAGAGAGAAAGATTGACAAAGTGTATGTGAATGTTGTTGATGATGATGATGATGATGATGATGATGATGATGATGATGATGATGATGATCACTGGATCTCATTCTCATTCCATATATGAGTATGTATATTAATTGCTGAACTATAGCTGTGTGCATGTTTCTGCATTTTCTATGAAAGAAATTGAATAATATTTAATATATACACAGTAAAACAAAGTCTGTGGAGAAATATCGCAAATCATCTGCCATAATGTTTCAAGTCTTTTTTTTCTCAAAAAAAAAAAATTCCTAAAATTGTAAAGAAAAGTCTGCTAACAATTGATTTTTACCGCCAATATCCTTTAAAAAAATTGCACTTGAAGCATGAAGCACAATCACTAATTCACCCACTCGCTCACTTTAAGCACAGAGTGAGATGTGAGACCTGCTGCTACACCTCCAGGTGATCACCAGGGGAGGAAGTTACGTAGTTAAGATGAGTCATTAGCTAACTATGAGCCAAGCGTTTTAAATGTGGCGCAGGAATGACTGTCAGGAAACAAACACCAAAAAAAGGTCCGACCCATAGATCTTCCCCGTTGTCTGGTTAGGGTTTCTAGGGTTCCTCTTTAAGCATGAGGGGGAAAAAAAAACCCTGGGTGGTGACATCAGAGATCTGGCAGTTCAATGATGTCATGTCGTGTCATGTGAGAGTCTAAGTGACTTAATTTTTTGTTACAAAATCACTCGGTATCGAATCTTCTTTCTAGAGATTCTTGGTTCTTGATCATTGCACCCCATGATCTAACAAACTTCACAGAACAATCTAAGTTTTACTTTATTATGTACCTCATTAGGAAGATTTACGAGCCTGCAGGTCACTCTGAGTTGTGTCGACGACCCCTTTTTTTATGGCCTGTTGTGGCCATGGCTTGTTAAGACACCCTCATCTATGCACATATTAACCTTTGACCTTGACATTAGATCCTAAATCTTGTCGTAGGCAGTATATGGGCTCATGGGGGTCAGGGTTTGGGATAAAGTGTAGTTGGCGTTACCTCATGCTTGACCAATGCGAGTCCCATCGTTACAGGTATGTGCCATATCTGTGAGAGTGGGATTAAAATAGGAGATGCAGTCATTCACATGTTTTGGACATGGTGAAAACCTTTGAATCGACAAAGCCTGGACACCAAAAGTAAATAAACACATTTCACTTGCACTTGTTCTTTTTATTCTCCTGCCTTTTAGTTACATTTAATTATCCCCTAATTTTAAATTATATTTCACAAAAAAATCCAAATTCAGAGCACAATACAATAGTATAGAAAGATCATAACTATATCCAAGTCCAGGACCCAGTTATATATCCATAAACAGCATCCAGGTCTATAGCGGTGTTGTAGTTTGGGATCTTGGTCTATAACCATGTCAGGGCCCCAGATCTGGGTCTATAGAAGCATCAGGGTTCAGGATTCTAGTGTATAGCAGTGTTAGGGTTTGGGATCCAGATCTATAACCATGTCAGGGTCTGCCTTTAGTCTATAGCAGTCTCAGGGCATGGGATCTGGATCTATAGACAAGTCATGGTCCAAGATCTGTGTCTATAGCAGTGCCAGAGTCTGGGATCTGGGTCTATTGCCATGTCAGGGTCCAAGTTCTGGGTCTATAGCAGTCTCAGGGTTTGGGATCTGTGTTTATAACCATGTCAGGGTTTTGGATTTGTGTTTATAACCATGTCGGGGTTTTGGATCTGTGTTTATAACCATGTCAGGGTTTGGGATCTGTGTTTATAACCATGTCAGGGTTTGGGATCTGTGTTTAAAACCATGTCAGGGTTTGGGATCTGTGTTTATAACCATGTCAGGTTTTGAAACTGTGTTTATAACAATGTCAGGGTTTAGGATCTGTGTTTATAACCATGTCAGGGTTTTGGATTTGTGTTTATAACCATGTCGGGGTTTTGGATCTGTGTTTATAACCATGTCAGGGTTTGGGATCTGTGTTTATAACCATGTCAGGGTTTGGGATCTGTGTTTAAAACCATGTCAGGGTTTGGGATCTGTGTTTATAACCATGTCAGGTTTTGAAACTGTGTTTATAACAAGGTCAGGGTTTGGAATCTGTGTTTATAACCATGTCAGGGTTTAGGATCTGTGTTTATAACCATGTCAGGGTTTGGGATCTGTGTTTATAACCACGTCAGGGTTTGGGATCTGTGTTTACAACCATGTCAGGGTTTAGGATCTGTGTTTATAACCATGTCAGGGTTTGGGATCTGTGTTTATAACCATGTCAGGGTTTGGGATCTGTGTTTAAAACCATGTCAGGGTTTGGGATCTGTGTTTACAACCATGTCAGGGTTTAGGATCTGTGTTTATAACCATGTCAGGGTTTGGGATCTGTGTTTATAACCACTTCAGGGTTTGGGATCTGTGTTCACAACCATGTCAGGGTTTGGGATCTGTGTTAATAACCACGTCAGGGTTTGGGATCTGTGTTTATAACCATGTCAGGGTTTGGGATCTGTGTTTATAACCACGTCAGGGTTTGGGATCTGTGTTTATAACCATGTCAGGGTTTGGGATCTGTGTTTATAACCACGTCAGGGTTTGGGATCTGTGTTTACAACCATGTCAGGGTTTGGGATCTGTGTTTATAACCATGTCAGGGTTTGGGATCTGTGTTTATAACCATGTCAGGGTTTGGGATCTGTGTTCACAACCATGTCAGGGTTTAGGATCTGTGTTTATAACCACGTCAGGGTTTGGGATCTGTGTTCACAACCATGTCAGGGTTTGGGATCTGTGTTAATAACCACGTCAGGGTTTGGGATCTGTGTTTATAACCACGTCAGGGTTTGGGATCTGTGTTTATAACCACGTCAGGGTTTGGGATCTGTGTTCACAACCATGTCAGGGTTTGGGATCTGTGTTAATAACCACGTCAGGGTTTGGGATCTGTGTTTATAACCATGTCAGGGTTTGGGATCTGTGTTCACAACCATGTCAGGGTTTAGGATCTGTGTTTATAACCACGTCAGGGTTTGGGATCTGTGTTCACAACCATGTCAGGGTTTGGGATCTGTGTTAATAACCACGTCAGGGTTTGGGATCTGTGTTTATAACCACGTCAGGGTTTGGGATCTGTGTTTATAACCACGTCAGGGTTTGGGATCTGTGTTCACAACCATGTCAGGGTTTAGGATCTGTGTTTATAACCATGTCAGGGTTTGGGATCTGTGTTTAAAACCATGTCAGGGTTTGGGATCTGTGTTTATAACCATGTCAGGGTTTGGGATCTGTGTTTATAACCATGTCAGGGTTTGGGATCTGTGTTTATAACCATGTCAGGGTTTGGGATCTGTGTTTATAACCATGTCAGGGTTTGGGATCTGTGTTTATAACCATGTCAGGGTTTGGGATCTGTGTTTAAAACCATGTCAGGGTTTGGGATCTGTGTTTATAACCATGTCAGGGTTTGGGATCTGTGTTTATAACCATGTCAGGGTTTGGGATCTGTGTTCATAACCATGTCAGGGTTTGGGATCTGTGTTTATAACCACGTCAGGGTTTGGGATCTGTGTTCACAACCATGTCAGGGTTTAGGATCTGTGTTTATAACCATGTCAGGGTTTGGGATCTGTGTTTAAAACCACGTCAGGGTTTGGGATCTGTGTTTATAACCATGTCAGGGTTTGGGATCTGTGTTTATAACCACGTCAGGGTTTGGGATCTGTGTTTATAACCATGTCAGGGTTTGGGATCTGTGTTTATAACCACGTCAGGGTTTGGGATCTGTGTTTATAACCATGTCAGGGTTTGGGATCTGTGTTTATAACCATGTCAGGGTTTGGGATCTGAGTCTATAGCCATTTCAGGGTCCAAATCTGTGTCTATAGCAGTTTCAGGGTCTGGGATCTGGATCTATAGTCGTTTCAGTGTTCAGGATTCGGGTATATAGTAGTGTCAGGGTCCGGAATCCGGGTCTATATCAGAGTCAGGGTCTGGGTTTTGGGTCTATAGCCATGTTAGGGTCCAAGATATGTGTCTTTAGCAGTCTCAAAGGTCTAGGATTTGGTTCTATTGCCATTACAGTGTCCAGGTCCTAGGTTTACAGTGGTGTCAGGCTTATTATCCAGGTATCTAGCCATGCCAGGGACCAGGATTCAGTAGTAGTCTTCAGTAGTGTCAGAGTTCGAGATCCAGGTCTATAGCTTTCTACGCTGTACTTTAATGCTTAAGTCAGCTTTTATTTAACACAAAATGAAAGTAAATGATGACATCTGGACCTACGGTGGGTACAAAAGCCCTAGAGTAATAGTGAAAATGCTTCTGACCGGCATTCGTTTTCAATTTAACAAAAAGGTTTTTATTAGGGCTGTCAATCGATTTAAATATTTAATCGGGATTATTCGCATGATTGTCATGAGTTAACTCGTGATTAATCGTAACTTAATTGCACATTTTTATCTGTTCTAATTGTATATTTGCTATGTTTCCACACGGACGGTATTAATTGCCGGATATGTGCACCATGGTGAATTTAGGTGCTTGATTCGAGATTTGGTGCAACAGTAAAAGAAATGTTTTCAGTTGAGTTTATTTTATTATATTTAAGAAAGAAAGGATGTCGTGAATAAAGGTGTGTTGCATTGAAGATCTTTATTTCGCCTTTTTTATATAAAATTTTGTATATTTTTTATAAAAATGGTCAAACAGAAATACGCGCTGTAGTAAGCATGTGTTAATAAAATGTGTTTAATTAGTTAATCAAATTAATTTTGATAGCCCTAGTTTTTATTATAAAAGATATAATCAGCAAACAGCATCAGTGATAAACAGAGAATCTTTAAATCTATTTATCAATTTCTCAGTCTTTTGGTTTCTCAGTATTAAGAAACACTTTTCTACGAAACCTTATGAAAGATCAAACCCATCAAAGTGGCATCTAAATAAGTGATACAAGAGAAGAGATTAGTTTTATGAAAATATCTGACCTTGAGGTAACATGGTCGATAACACATACTGTATTTGCACAAAAATTGTATTGTGCAACATCCTGAATACTGAATATTCAGGATATTGCATGATTTCCCTTTTTTTTTTATTTCAGTTCAGTATCAGTTTAATATAAAAAAACCCAGATTTTCGTTATGGTCTCACACTTCAAGACTTCAATTTATACTAGATGCTGAAAAAGATTTTTAAAATAATAAAAGAATCAATGAGAAAACAATAAGAAGAGGTTCAATACAATTGATGCAGCATAAATCATCTTTACTTTGGTGCTAAACAGATAAAATAAGACAATCGTTTTATGTAACATTGCAGGCAGAGAACAAAACCTTTTAAATAAAGTTACATTTTGATATTTGGTCAGTGAATGATGGATATTCAGTTATTCATTCATCTGCAGTAAGAGTCAGGATGAGATAGCATTAGATTTGTCCTTAGCTTGAATTTGAAGACCCAAACCTGTTTCAGCATGACAACGCACAAAGCCAGATCCATGAAGATCTGCTTTACATGGGTTGGAGTGGAAGATTTCCTGCTATGGATCTTCTTACATACATCTTCCCATAAGAGTGGAAGTTTATTCATATTTAGTCACTTATTATCCACATATTATATCATTGCACTTATACAACTGAGCAGTTGAAGGTTAAGGGCCTTGTTTAAGGGTCCAACAGTGGCATCTTGGTGGTGTTGGGATGAGAAAAAAACAATAATGAGAGTGTGAAACCGGAACTCAAAACCTGAGAAAACAAAGCACAGAACAAAAACATATTAAACTAAGTTTACACTAATCTGGAGTTTTCCAAAGTTTTCCAAAAGTTGCTCATCCACACTGAAATGTGTGAAACTGCTTATGTCCCTGTACTGCACACAGGAAAAACATACGTCATTTCTGCCTGCAGTTTATTTATTTTCCCGGTCTTTGATGACATACCGGTAGAAGCATGGAGATGTTTGGGAGGGATGCAGTGGAGTTTTTAACCAGATTCTTTAGCAAGATTTTGGAAGGTGAGAGGATGCCTGAGGAATGGAGAAGGAATTTGCTGGTACCGGTTTTTAAGAATAAGGTTGGACTGCATCAAGGATCGGCTCTGAGCCCTTTCCTGTTTGCAGTGGTGATGGACAGGTTGATGGACGAGGTCAGACAGGAGTATCCATGGATTATGATGTTTGTGGATGATATTGATTTGTGGTGAGAGTAGGGAGCAGGTGGAGAAGAGTCTGGAGAGGTGGAGGTCCACGCTGGAGAGAAGAGGAATGAAAGTCAGTAGGAGTAAGACAGAGTACATGTGTGTGAATGAGAGGGAGGGCAGTGGAGTGGTGCGGTTGCAGGGATAAGAGGTGGAGAAGGTGGAGGAGTTCAGGTACCTGGGTTCAACAGTGCAAAGAAATGGAGAGTGTGTTAGAGAAGTGAAAAAAAGAGTGCAGGCAGGGTGGAGTGGGTGGAGAAGAGTGATAGCAGGAGTGATTTGTGATAAAAGAGTATCTGTAAGAGTGGAAGGGAAAGTTTATAGGACTGTGGTGAGACCTGAGATGTTGAATGGTTTAGAAACAGTGGCATTGAGTAAAAGACAGGAGGTGGAGCTGGAGGTAGCAGAGCTGAAGATGTTGAGATTTTTATTGGGAGTGTAAGTTTATTAGAGGGACAGCGCATGTATGACGTTTTGAAAACAAAGTGGGAGGCAGGATTGAGATGGTTTGCACATGTGCAGAGGAGGGACATAAGGGTATATCAGTAGGAGAATGCTGAGGATGGAGCTGCCAGAAAGGAGGAAAAAAGGAAGACCAAAGAGGATATTTATCGATGTGGTGAAGACATGGAGGAAGTTGGATTGAAAGAGGCAGATGTAGTAGCCAGCGTAGTGTGATGAATCAGAAGAAGAATCAGCTTTAGTCCATTTATGATAGGATTATAGAAACTGGGCATTAATATGACTACAGTATAAACAAACTGTCTGGGTGTTCAAGTAAGTGCATAAATAAGCTTCAGTTAGTCCAGAATGCAGCAAGAGTCTTTACTAGATCTAGGAAATATGACCACATCACCCCTGTTAATCAGTCTACACTGCTCCCAATAAAACTGATTATAAAATACTACTACTGACGTATAAAGCACTTAACGGTCTCGCACCACAGTATCTGAGTGAACTTCTGTACCAATATGATCCTCCACGTCTACTTAGATCAAAAGGTGCAGGCTATTTGTTAGTACCTCAAATAATGAAGACTACAGCAGGGGCAGATCTTTGTCTTATAAACCCCACAGTTATGGAACAACCTTCCAATCAGTGTTCGGGACTCAGACACAGTCTCAGTGTTCAAGTCGAGTCTGAAAACGTATTTATTTAGTTGTCTTTTATCAGTAGATTTTTCTGGGGTAAAGGCGCAGATCTGGAGGGATGATGGATATCGAGTGTTGGTGAACTGGGATATTTGTACGCTGTCGTCCCCTCACATTCACACGTTCACTCAGGTTTGTTGACAGTGGTGTGGTGGGTCGTCTCCTATCCCAGAGATCCCTCATGTCTGTGTTACCTTCTGATTCTTTCTTTTAGCTATGCTGCCATAGCGAGTCTTGCCGGAACCCCAACTGCACAGTGTGCTTAACTTTTATACAACAATAAGGATACTTAATAATCCATATCCTCTCTCTCTCTCTCTCTCTCTCTCTCTCTCTCTCTCTCTCTCTCTCTCTCTCTCTCTCTCTCTCTCTCTCTCTCTCTCTCTCTCTCTCTCTCTCTGTCTCTGTCTCTCTCTCTTTTGGTTGAGTTTAACATCTCCTGAGGTTCCAGTGACCTCTGTTTCTGCCCCTCTCCTCTCCTTGGATCTGCCAGCTTCATCTCGGCCTGCCTCTGGATGGTGTTCTCTTTGATTGCACTCTGTGCAACTGGTGATGGTTTCACATCTACAGCTTGTGGATTCAAGCCTGGGAAGCTTTGAGAATGGATTTGGACTGTACTTAACTTTCTAACTTTCTCAACATTCTGCTACACTGACCCATCACTGTACCCCGCAACATCATTTAGCTAAAATAAATTGACAATCTGTGCCTCCAGATGAGGATGAGGTTTCCTCTTGAGTCTGGTTCTTCTCAAGGTTTCTTCCTTTTGCATCTCAGGGAGTTTTTTTTTTTTGCTATAGTCTCCACTGGCTTGTTCATCAGGGACATTTTTGAGTAATTTGATCTAAATTCTAGGGTTTCTTACATTTTGGATCTTTCCAACAAACTAGAACCTTAATAATTAACATTTCATAAATAAACATGAAATTACATCATTAAAATGCCCTCAGATGTTTGTGATCTTTACTGGAACACCCATTCGAGCTGTTTGTAATCACAGGTTTTGTAACTAACTCACTTACAGGTAAACTAACAAACTTTAAAACACTTCTCTGAACCCTGAGTTCGCTTGCCAATATCAAAATAACTGTCATGCTGTGCGTATATAAAATTACAAAACATGGCAAGCAGGATTTGTGCATGAGAAGCAGAAATAACATCGTGTTGTTTCGTATCCGGAAACTATCTGTGCAGCTTCACTTCCTCTGAGTCAGCTGGGAATTTTTTTCACAGGCGACGTCAGCTCTAATGTGGAAAGACTTGTGTTGTGAGGTTCTCTTACTGTTTAACATGCATAATAATGGCTTGAGACCAATTACAACCTCAAAGTTGAGTCCATCTGACCTGCGTATGCTTTTTAAGGAAAGAAAATGGGTCCTCAATATATTCTCAGAGCCTCTCAGTTTGTTAAAAAAATACAACCAAATATCAGAAGAACAAATAGAAGAATACCTTTTTAAGTCCATTTGCTTAATTTAAGCTTTTGGCATCAATCAAAGATACCCTAACTACAGCCCGTGGAACCTCTGAACTATGCAAGAGACATACTTTGAAAATTAAATTTTAAATACATGTTTAACTCATATCATATCTGCATTAGACTTTCAAACTTACATTTCCTTTAGTTATTACTAGAGGTCGACCAATTTACCAGTAGTATCGATAGTTGATTGCTGGAACTATTGGCTATCGGTAAAAATCCATGCAGATAGTTTTTCCGGCTCGCATCCGTTGCAGGAGCAGCTGACAAAGACCGCTGTCATTACCAGAGCGGCCTCTAGAGGTAAATCACTGACACTACGTGCTGTTTGTTTTTACACACGAGACTGCGCGCTGCACAGAGAGTGCTATATTTATTTATTGTTGATAATTAATTAATTATATAATTATGTTTTTAATGAATATATTGATATTTATTTTTTTTAGCACATTTTCATGTTTTATTACTGTTTTTTTTTACTTTTTTTTTACGTGGAGTGTTTGTTTGGTTTTTATCCAGTATCCAGTATCGGTTGATTAATCCGTTATCGGCAAGTTCAATCCAACCTCGCTATCCGTATCAGTAAAATCCACTATTAGTCCAACTCTAGTTATTAACAAAGCGTAATTATTTGTTAGATTCACCCACCAACCATATGCATAAGTAAGTAAAAGTTTTGGAGGGAATCCAAAGCCTAACAGCATCATGTTTCTCCAACAAGTTCATCCTTAACACCGAGAAGAACAAAGAAATCAGAAAGAATGTCTACTCCTATCTAAACACACTATCGATGGTAAAATTCACATTAGTGCATTGGTATAAAAGTTAATGATGTGATGCATCAATTTAAAAAAGTGTTCATCACATCATTAACTTTTATACCAATGCACTAATGTGAATTTTACCATAATGTGAATATGACGTATCACAACGCTACGTGTCCCGAGAGTCACATAGAATACAGATTAACATGGCAGAGGTAGAGCTGCATCAGAGACAAAACAGGAGAAGAACATCTGGTTTTATTTAATCTTTTTTCTTTTTTTTGCACTACAAAGGCGTGATTGTGAAAGGGGCCGTGCGTTAGAAGTCAGAAGGCACTTAATTAAATTGATGATTTGCTGTCTGTCTGAACCAAAGAAATAAAAGTGAACTATCTGCATCAAAGCATCATATTATTTCGCATTGCATTCGGATCACACTGCATCCTAAAAGGGGATAATTGTTTCGCATCGGTAGCTGCTTCATATGTATATTTAATGCATTGTTTCGTTGGATATGGAGATGCACTCTCTGCATTTCTATACATGTTACATTTAAACCTTATGTACACTAAAAAAAAACAAGGCTGCCTGGGACCTACAGAGACAAAGAAACAAAAGGAGGTTTTCTAAGGCCATTGGAACAACCCACCAGCTAACTTTTTAAGAAAAACTTTTACCTTGAAAAATGTTTTAAATGACCATTTGGTTCCATTTTTCCAATTCTTAGTTATTGCTCGGCATAGTAATAACTGCTAATAAAAGATTTTTTGTTGTTGAACATGTTCTTGAGATTCTTTGATTTCTTTGACCATTAACCTGCTATTCAAAACAATCTTCTTGCGCTTATCAGTGACTTATAGTTTTCTTTTTCAGCATGCAATATTACCCTAACCATGACCTGCTCTCCTATGAAGCATTTGGGTCTATGAAGGGCGAGGTAGAACATTTCCTCACACCTCTATAGCTGTCTGAGGCAGCAGCTGAATTTCCTAATTCCACTCCAACACCTCCACAGTCCAAGCACCAAGGGTATGAAGAACGATATTTGTTGAGGTTCTTGGAATTCTTGAAAACACATCAAATTTGCCACAATTTTTCATAAACAGTCGATGAATCCTGCCATTTCTCTTATTTATGGGCACAATTTTTGGGCATCTCTGTAACTACAGGAACAGACAGGACACCCTTTTGGATTGGGTACCAAATACTCCTCCTGGGGGAGTTATTCAGTATATAACATTTGGTCTTCATGGTCTATGGTTCGATGTTTGTGGCAAGTTTTTTTTGTTAAAATAACAGTCATGGCAACATGGTCAATAGGCAGGTCCCGTGTTGAAACAGGAAGTGTGGTACAGCTCTATCGCATGAGGTTCACTATGGCACTAATCTCACAGACTTTCTACAACCTTGATATATAAGATACAGAGTGTTCCCCTGGATGTGTCCTTTATTATCTGTTTTTTTAGTTAACCAAATCAGTCCAAAGAATTCCGATTAGAGCCTTTGTCTGGCTGAAACGCATCTAATATTCTCGCAAGGATTTTAGCAGACAGTTTAGTAAGAGACAGCTGTCAAAGCAGATTTGTGATAGATATTGCTCATATTTACAGGATCAGCCCTACTGATGCCAATGGCGATTACCCGGAATAGTTTATGAGTCAGATATTTGAGATCTATGAGTCAAAAATTTACATACAGCACAATAAACATGCTGTTACACCATATAATGAAATTCCTGCTCTTTGGACATACCAAAAAAATATAATATGTAAGAAATAGAAGTGGGTGCATGTATAGACATGGAGGATTAGTTCCATGTTCTTGTGCAAGCAATTTCTGTTTTCACCTCCTCTGTATCTTCTTTTAAAATAACCTCATCTCACGTAACAGTTTCACTGACCTGGGAGTGCATCAGCTTTTTTTTTGGTTGTGAGAGCTCGTCTTTCTGACCTCCTCTTAAGAACTCTATGTATTTATCCACTGGAGCCAGTTGCCAGTTTTCATTTGGTATTAAATGATGGTCATTTTTTTGTACTTTAAAATTATTCTATATTCAGGATGCAGCCTACAGGTTCATCCACATTTTCAGTCCAATCCAATCATAATCCTGGGAACAGAATCCATTACTCTATTAAAGCCATTTCACGAGTTCTTTATCACTTTACATCAAGGTGATTATTGTATATAAGGTTAATATTATTATTGTTAATAAAAAAACCACAAAAACTGTTGTTAAATGACATTAAAATGTGTTACCAAATGTGGACGCTAAAGTGGGCGGAGTTCATTCACTTCAATGTTAAATTCATTTTAATTTATGTACATAAATTTGCATACTTGCTTGCATAATTTATGTACGCCATGTAATGGTTTATAATGGAAATTAATTGCTCAAGGTTTGTTTTTTGTGTCTTATGGATCTTTTCCTTTCCATTAGTTATTCATTAGGAATCTACAGTGCCTGGCAAAAGGAATTACCGATTTCCTTCTTTCTTGCGATCCAGTTCATCCCAGAGCAGTTCAACAGGAGTTAGGTGCAGTAACTGGGCAGGTTGTTCCATGACACATATCAGTCTAGATCACTGTTTGCTCCCTAAATAACTCTTTCCAATAAGTCGGTTTTAATAAGTCCCAGTCTAGATTCAATTGCATGGTGGTGAAGTATGGAACGGTTGCCATGTTGGTTTCTTTCACTTTCGGGAATAAGTCTTCAACCTTCCCTGCTTCAAAACAAGCTTCTACCTCCATGTTTGACTGTGGGGGTGAAGGAGTCTGATCACATCTTCTCTCCTGTTCTCCATCTTACACAAGTTCTTCTGTTAGAGACATAAATGTCACATTTGGACTCCACAGAACTTCTTCCACTGGTTCACTGTCCAACTCTTGTGTGTTTTTCACTGAGTTTTGTTGTATAGAAACAAAATGAACATGCATGTGTCTCAAAAACCACGAAAGGCTCGGTGTTTCCGCACTTTTGAAAGGCCTACATCCATATTATTTTTAAAGCAGCTTTTATTTGTAAAAGCTTTGTTAAAAATATAATTGAATTGAAATTATTTGATCTCAAGGCTTGTGGCAGAGCTTTCTTTGAGGAATGGAAGCTGTGACCCTGCTGGATCACCCGTGGCCTGCTTTGAGAAGGGCGTTTTTCAAAAAGAGGATGGAGGATATTGCAAAACATCACAACACCACCTTATAAGGTAACATTTTATCAGGTCACAAAATGGCATTACTGACCAAACCACTCGTCTCCTGGGCTTTCCTTTCAATAACACTTTAACACCCACTCGCTGGTGCGTATGCTGACGACACACACAGGCTGTAACAATAAATCTTCTCGACATTGCACAAAACCAAAGCGCCATGGTGACGTCTCCCAGCCTCAAGGCATGAAGCCTGTGTGCTCCTAATAACCTGGGTACGATTCACACTTCCGTACGTTAGAGATATAAATACCTGTCGTCCATATTGTGTCCTTAAGTGTGACATAAGAATTTCTTTCTCCACCTCGGACAGCAAAAATACCTCCACAACATCCAGATGTGCAAAATGATGCTTTCGGAAAAAACCTAACCTTTCCTAACCTCAACCTAAACACAGCACCTACAATACACACTATATGAACAAAGTAGTTGGGACACCTGACTTTTCTAACCATATATGATTCTTCTCCAAACGGTTACCACAAAGATGGAGACATACAATTTTGTAGGACGTCTTTGGATGCAGGAGCATGACATTTTCTCTTCCATCATGACAATTTCCTCTGTGCACAAAGCCATCTCCATGAAGATATGCTTTATAGGGGTTCCTCACCTCACCTACATCAGCACATGACTTTACTAACACCCTTGTAGCTGAATGATTCTCCACAAAATCTCCAAAAAATCTAGTGGAACATCTTCCCAAGAGAGTGGAGGCCACTACAACACACAAAATCTTATGCGGAGGTGTCCACAAACCTTTGTTCATATAGTGCAACAATACCTCAACAATAATTAGAGTATTATATCGTCGAAGAGCTTCGTTTTTAAAGCTCCGATCGTACCATTTTATGAGAAGATATAAGTACTGTGTAACTCGATTCACGTTTGCCAATTCCACAATTAGTTTCACTGTCGTTATGCATATATTATAATTCATAGTGATTACTGGGAAATATGTTTTAAAACATATACCTAAATAAAATAAAATAACACAAAATCAATAAATAAGATCACAAGATGTGGAGATTTGCAGACATTCATTCAGCCACTAAGATGCTAGTCAGGTAGTCAGGTATGATGCTAGTCAGGTGATGTAGGTGAGGTGAGGAGGCCTGGGGTGCAGTCAGAATGCTACGGCATCCAAAGCTGTTCAATACCGTTGTGTGCCTCCAATTTAGTGGTAACAGTTTGCGGAAGAAACAAATATGGCCTCATAATCCAGTTATTAGATTATTAGTATTTTTCCACAAAGAATTCATTTCTGCGAGTCCATTTAAAACATGTAAGACATGCAATTGACATGCAATCGACATTTTGCTATTTATTTTAAAATCTAGGCCGTTTTTCACCTTTGTATTATTGATTTTACAATTTGCATATTGATCACATGATGTGATGACATGTTTGAGGCAGTTGTGAGGTGGTAGCTTAGTGGTCAAGGCATTGGGCATTGGATTTGAAGGTTGTGAGTTCAAATCCCAGCCAAGCTGACACTTCTAGGCCCCTGAGCAAGGCTCTCAACCTATAGCTGCTCAATTCCTTGAATTAGATAAATGTAAGAGACTCTGGATAAGGACATCTGCCAAATGCTGTAAATGTATCAGATCACACTTGCGATTCCAGGGCACAGCGAGCTAAAATGCTCTTTTCCATGCGTTACTGGCTCTCATGTTTTCTCTGGCATTAAAGGTTTAGAAACAGACGTTTTATTTTTTTTCCCACATGAATCAGTCTTGGTGTTTCGGTAATTCTGAAGGAGCCTTGCCGTGAGAGCTTTTCCCACAAACTAGGTTCTCCTTGAAGCCTGGGAATAATGTCATCTGTAGTCAGCTGACGTGATACAGCAAAAAGACATTTTCCCACAACAAAAGGAGAGAGTTCCCTTTTGTGAGAAAGTCACGCCTGAGACAGAAAACATAGTGACGCAGATAAGAGGAGAACGGTGGAGAGAAAGGAGAGACGGGAGAGAGCGCTGAGACTGACTCATGAAGAAAAAACAAAGCTCATGTCATCACCTGTCATTTTCATCACATGATCTGGTGAAAAGTTTCTCCTTGGAAATGATGGAAACCTCAATGTGAGGTTTGGTCCAGAAATGATAGTAAGAACAACATATGGTTGGGATGTAAGCATCATGTTTTTCACATGGGATTATGTTATGAATATGAAGTAATACGTTAGAAATTGGTAGGTCAGTAGTTACTCATGAGAAGATCGGGGATTTGAGCAACAGCATTGAGTTCTTGAGCAAAAACCCGTAACCCTCTGTGCTTCAGGGACTCGGTATCAGTTGAAGAATCCAACAAATTATATTGTAGGATATTTTGGAAAAGGTGAAGTAGTGAAGTATTTTCTGATCACGTGACATGAAATGGCTAAAAAAAAAATTTCGTCCAGGTGATTTTCTCCTGCTTCTCGAGACTTTGATAAGGTTTTTTGATATTTTGGAACATGACTTTCAGAAATAATATTTAACAAGCAATATGTAATAAATTTGCATTTTCCAAAAAAAATTTGTACAAAAAAAAAAAAAAAAAAAAAGTGTTGGCACTCGGCAACAGCGTTTGAATCAGACTCGACCGCGCATGCGCAATGACTGGGTCTCGCGCGCCAAGGTGGCCTACCGTAATTGACTGCTCTTCAGGTAAAACATTTTTTAACTCATTAAAACTCGGTATACTTGGTATAATTTTCTCTCTTAAGACTCCATAAGGTGTTTAATTAATTTTTATATGAGTATTATTTTTATAATTATTATTTTAAAGCGATTAATATAAGGAGATATTAGCAGGTCATGATAGCCAGGTGAGGATCCAGGTGAGGATCCAGGTGAGGTCGGGGAGCTCAGATTTTCCGGTCCGACGATTAATTATTTAATTACTTGTTAATTAGTTCATTTTCGGGGGGGTTTATATCAAAAAAAACTTTGTGATAATCTTACAAAAAAGTCCCGAAATGGAAATTTATTCCAGCTATAATGTATCTGAGCTTAGTAACATGCAGTAACGCCGTTACAAAGAATCCCACAGAGGTTTTTCTCTTCTCAGTGTTCAGCTTTAAAGACTTTTAATGATCTTTAAAGAGCCATGAGAATCTAAACATCATTGTGTAGTCACGGTGTGGACACCTGAGGAGATGTTTGAACATCCCATTCCACATTCAGTCTCAATTCGCTGTTATAGAAACCTGATTTGTTCTGGTTTATTTCTATATCTATCTATAGATCATTCATTAACAGTCATTTATTTACACACAGTGGGTTTTGGAGCATGTGAACTGCCTGGAAAAGTTGAGATGTTGTTTCTACTCCACAAAAACACACAGTACATAATACAGTGTCATATAAATCTATGTAGACGTTTTCTCCAGGAGGTTCTTGAGACCCGGAGGCAACTCATACACTCAGTCTGGTACTAGGCTAAGACCTGTTGGTTTCAACTTCTGCACAATAAATACACTATATTACCAAAAGTATGTGGACACCTGGTCATAAGTGTAGTGTGTGCTTTTTGAGCATCACCTTCCACATTTAGACCTGATTTTGCACTAGATTTTGGAGTGAGCTTGTGGACATTTGTGGAGATTCATTCACCCTCGAGGGTGTTAGTAAAGTCAGGTACTGATGAAGGTGAAGAGGTGAGGAGGTGCAGTCAGCGTACACTTTCATCCCAAAGGTGTTCAGTAGGGTTGAGGTCAGAGCAGGAGATCTTCTACTCCAACACATGCATATGTTCATGGAGCTGGCTTTGTGCAAAGGGACGTTGTCATGCTGAAAACCCATAATGGCTTATTTGATTATCGTTCAAGCATCACACCAGGAATTTAGGACCATGCATTGTAGTTTGTCGAGAAAGGAAATGTAAAGTTGGATATTCAATAAAGTCGATGTGTTTTTTTATTTTACAGAAGGAAGGACATGGCTTCCACGAAGGTGTCAGGGAGCATCCTGTTCTTGGATGACCTGAAAAAACCCAAGAAGAAAAAAGCTAAAAAGGCCAAAAAGGAAAAGTTGGATAAACACAAATCGAAAAATCGGAGTTCGAAGGATCACGCTGACATTTGCGACTCAAACCTGTTTGCACAGTGTCCAGAGATCAAGCGGAAAAAGAAGCCCGATGTCGAGTTTTTCCTGACACAGAGTAAAAACCTCAAACCGTCAAAGCGACGCAAAAACGTTAGTAAACGTGCCGCGGACGTGAGCGTGGTCCATCACGGTGTTGGATCGGATCCCGGGGAAACAAAGCAGTCGATTTTAAACTCGACTCAAAAAGAGAAGAAACGTAAAAAGAGAGTGGTCTTTAACCTGCCGCCGGAGTTGCTGGAACCGCATCCTGAAGCTTTTTCGGTGAGAGACGTCCTTCACACCCAGCGCTCCGGTTCCAACAAAAAGCCGTCGTTTAACACCGTATCTCCTGGAGATGGACCTCAGAGCAGGCGAGTGACGGAAGAAAATGGCACAGGGTCTCAAAGTACGTCTGATGACATAAACAGCCAGGATCTGTTTATTACTCAGAAATCTTTTTCCGATACCTACATAGACCTCTGTAGCAGCACGAGTGCCGAGGAAGCACTAGAACCTCAGGATTATGCAGAGACATTTCCAGAACCTCCTTCTTATACAGCATCATTAGCAAGGAAACGCTCACATCCAGAACATCACTCATTACCAAAGAAACCAGCATGTCCAGGGTATCACCCATCACCTCCTCACAAACTCGACGCATCTACTCAGACGGAAAACTTCTTCACCTCTTCTCTTCTAGCGACTTCTCTCAGGTTCCATCACAGGACCACGTGCGCCGAAGATCCAGTAGACCTGAGCCTTCCGGGAAGATCCAGGCTTCATCGCTGGGAATTGATCACCAAATCATCTGAAGATCAGCCCCACACGGAGCCGAACGTAACAAGCCTGACGCAGAGCGACGACAGCGACCCGCATTCGAAGAGCAAAGCCGACCTTTCGCAGCTGAAAGTGGTCCAGACGCGCCTCAACGAGTCGTTCTTCTTCAGGGTGAAAGGGGAGGAGGGTTCGCCGAAACCTACATCGCCGCTCATGAAGTTCTCAGGAGGCGTCGAGAAGAAGAAGCCGGTATCAAGATGAAACGTTAAAACAGGCCGTGGATTTGTTACTGAGCTCCAGTGTTCGTGTACGTATTTCATCCCAGGTTCAGATTGTTCGGTTTTCTGTTTATTAGAATTCCAGAGGGTATTATGTTAAATTTATACACCGCAAAACTGTTTCTAGTTTAATAATCTTTAAAAAGAATGTTTATTGAGTGAATAATTTTATATTATATTCTATTAAAATATAGGAATTCAAATCGTAACATGACGCGAAGTTTTAGGACCGGCGGTGTACACGATATGACCAAAAGTATTGGGACACCTGACGTCTTTGGATCCTACGTTAGCATAAAAATTTCTCTTCGCTTCAACTAGGAGACACAAACCTGCTCCACCATGATGATGCTCCTGTGCACAAATCCAGCTCCTTGAAGATCTGCTTTACATGTAACTATTTTGGAATGAACGCAAATCAACACAAAATCTAGTCTCCAAGAAAATTGGAGGTTTTTATATGCAAGCAAACGATGAATAAAATGTGGTGAGGTGTCCACAAACTTTTGGCCGTCTAGTGTATATCATTATTAATATTAATGAACGTTATATATTAGGATCACAGAGGGTTTTAACCTCAAGAAGACGAGAAGGATTTATATTTACGCACTGAGAAACGAAAAGAAGTCCGCTTTGTATATATTTATTTATTTTATTGAGAAACTGATTTTCAGCAAGTTTTCAGGTGAAATTCTATAAATCACAACCGCAGCGTTTTTGTTCATTTGATTCTTTTTTTTTTTTTTTTTTTTTTTGAGGAATAATTTCTTGGGGTTTGAGTCTGATGGATGAACCTCTATACAAATTGCTCCACTGTGAGAGGAAAAAGGGGGGATAACCTTAAGAACAAATTCTCTAATTCTTCCTGTCTTGACTGCTGTAGATGTTTATTGCTGGACCTTGTGTTTTATTCTGTTCTTCTCAGTACAGGGTTTTAAACACATCAGGATGTTAGTAAGAAGACACGTTTGAACAACTTCCCTGTTTGTCTGAATAAATCTTTATTTATGTCTCAGTTGTGCCGGAACAGCTTGATTCCCATCCATTTCCACAGGTGGAAAAAGACGTAGACGGGAATAGTCAGGGGCAATAACAGGCTGTAAAAACACACACTGGTGGTGTCGGTGCAGCCCTGAGGGAAGTTTTCATCCACACTCGAAGAGTACAGGAGACCGAATAAGGACAGGACCGGCACTAAAACCGTGACTGTAGATAGAGGAAACGGCATTGTGGATTTTTATGTGTGTGTGTGTGTGTGTGTGTGTGTGTGTGTGTGTGTGTGTGCGTGCGTGCGTGAGATGGAAAACAGTCTGTTCAGGATGGAGTCGGTTTTTCAGCTCCTACGTTCTCCTTGATCAGGCGTGCGTCCTGAGGAATCATATTGGGGATGCCGTCTATTATGGGATACGCAATGCCGAGCTCTTCGTTGATCAGTTCGTTCGTCGTTTCCTCGTATCTATTCAACAAAAACATAAAAGTGTCGAGAAAAAGCAACGGAGAAAATGTGACGAGATACAAATATTGATACCACGATTATAAATTAGGGTTGTGAAAAGGGTGGGAAAAATTCTGGTATGTGGAAACTTACCAGGAATTTATGGGAATTATTCAGAAATGTGGTGATATAAACTGTATCATATACAAACAAACTTTTTGTATGTAATATTTGTGTCATTTACGTGACATTATTTTGTGTGCAGGATTTAAGAAATGATGTGTATGTGATGGAGGAAACGCACGGTACCTGTAGGGGGCGTGGTCTCAGTAGTTCAGTATTAAATCTGGTTGTTTTAAGCGAAATTATCCTGCAAGATGTTTTTTTTTTCCCCCCAACTACATTGAAGTTCCCTGTTTATAGGCTCAGCTGCAATTTAGTAAATTCCTGGATAATGCAACTCTAATAAGTAACACAGTGAAAACGATTTACTAAAACGATGGACAAGAACAAGTACTAAACACTCGAGTGCAGAAGTTTGTACACCCCCGAGCCCCTACGAATACATATTTCCCAATAAAATAAAAACTCGACTTAATGTTTTCACTCAAGTGTAGAAAATGTATAAATGCATGTGACCACTAAATAACTGGGGGGTTTGAGAACGTCAGGGCTCTGTGCAGGACACCTGAATCCTTCCTGTCCAATATTCACACCAACCACGTGTCTTCATGAAGCTCGGTTGGTGCACAGGGACACTGGTGCTCGATACAACTGTGAACTTCATACTTTGTGGGGAAGAACCACATGAGACAGAGACCCAAAGTATAGGGCTTTTATGACGATATAAGGCATAACGTGGGGATGTGGTAGCTTAGTGGGTAAGGTATTAGACTTTGGATCTGAAGGTCGTGAGTTTAAATCATAGTCACACCAAGATGCCACTTCTGGGACCCTCAAATTAGGTCCTTAACCCCATAGTTCCTCAGTGGTATTAGTGAGATAAATGATAGTTGCTCTGGAAACAGGTGTCTTTTAAAACACTGTGAAGGTAAATAATGTCATTATGAAAGTGGTCAGGGTTTTAAAAATATGGTGAAAATCTATAAGGTAGTTATAATTTAACAATTTTTTATACATTATATTTTTATATTTCCTGTTACTAGTCTAAAACGTTATTGCAGGGGATAGATGCATCTTATTGAAAATAAATACAAATATATTGTGGTGTGACTGAAATAAATAATTTACATGTTTGTATATAAACCGAATTATTTATTATTAGGTTTTGATAGGTTTTTCCTCTCCCTCCTAAGATTTCTCCTTTTCCTTTTTAAAGATATTCTGTATAATAATAATAATAATAATAATAATAATAATAATAATAATAAAGCAGTTTAACCATAATACAATACAAAGTATTTGGCCTGCAGTATACACCGAATGAGCAAAACTATTCGGACACCTGGCGCTGACTCAGCAGTATGTGGTTCTCCAAACTGTTAGCACAAAAATGGAGACACACAGTTGTGTAGGACGGCCTTTGGAAGCAGAAGCATGAACATTTCTCTTTATCTGAACGAAGAGACCCAAAACCTGTTCCTATGCACAAATCCAGCTCCATGAAGATCTGAGTTCCATGGGTTTGGAGTGGAAGATCTCCTGCTATATGAATAAACAGTATATTTCTGTTATACATGATATTTTGGAATCATGAAGGTGTTTAATGCTCGTACCTGAGAGGTTTCTTAGAAAGAGGACAAACGAGAAACTCCAGCAAAGAAACGTCGAACGCCTCCTTCCCAGCGTCCTTCACTCCACCGGAACCGGACAGGTTTCTCTCCGGAGTCTGTAAAAATCTCCTGATGGTCCTAAAACTACAATATTCTGTAGCTATTCTCCTCAGTGCATTCTGAGACATATCCGAGAAAAAAGTGTTGGATAATAAAGATTAAATCCCCCCAAAACGTGCTGTTGCAACCCGTAGGTGTGTCCGCTCGATGCTTCCGGTCCGTCCGAAAAACTCGTCCGGAGTAAACAAAAACACCGTTTTTTTTTTAATGCTTAACGTGTATGAATGTGACAATACCGCGGTTTTAAACCACCAAACTGCTGTTCTCTACATTGTATGCTTTATTATTAACGTGTTTTCTGACTTTGGTCTTTTAAAAACCCTGTTTAATCGCATTAATCCACGTTAAGCGTTTTAGAATGTCCCCCAAAAAAGGACCATGTGGGGTCGATTACCATTATTGTGGCATTATTAACCTCTAGAAATGTTTTATACAATTACAAAAGGTGCTAAATAACTAAACGTAAAGTACAAGTCATTATACCACATTATTTATTTTATGTAACACGCCAAGTAAAACGGCGTTATGTTTGTGACCACTAGGTGGCAGTGTTGCTGCGCTTATGTATACAGTATATTGAAAAATCTTGTCCAAAACCAAATCTTGAGCTTTTATAAATATTAAAGAAATCAAAGTAGTGTAATACTAACATATTAAAGTTATAAACTTTACATGTTACACTTTTGTGTTTTAATTTAGCCCATAATATATTTTATTTGTTCAAATATTTGTTGCACCAATATTCAAATATTCTGAATTCGTCACATGGGGCTCATGGGGGCAGAATTCTGTAGTGTATATTCAGTTTTCTCAGTGAAGGAAATTATTTCTCCATCGCCCTCAAGCTGTTTACCTTTGAGCCCAGAACGATCCCCACTAATAACGACGATGTTCCCTTCAATAATTCACTTTGACGCCTCAGGGTAAAGTGAGGAGTACAATTTACAAATTATTCCCCAACCTGAGTCCATTTTACAGCTGCAGACGGCCCATGGGCTCAGAGGAGCAGATTTCACATACAGCTTGGAGGTATAAGTAAATGGGTCTGGACCATTATTAGATTGCACTCGGTGGGCCGTGGACGTGATGAGAACACTAGAGAAACTGAGTTAATGTAGAGGTTTTCAGAATTCTTTCAGTGCTCTGGGTCTTGGTTTGTCTTCTAAACCAATAGAGGCATGAAGAAGGTATATTTATGATATACGATATACAGAAGTGTGAAGTTTGTACACTTGTAAAGAAATGCGATAGCATGGCAGCTTCGTAGTAAGTCGATGATTTAGCTCGTCAAGGTTTTAAATGTTCTTATTAAGCTCTTAAAATGCTCTCATGACTTTCTGATGGAGGTGTTGATCATCACACTTACTTCTGCTTTGTTTATAATCCCTGGAAGATCTCATTCTATAAAGCTCTCAACGCTGACTGCACCCAAGGCTTCCTCATCTCACCTACATTAGTACCTGACTTTACTAACACTATTGTTGCTGTAGGAGCACAAATATCTGTAAAATCTAGTGGAACATCTTCATGGAAGTGTGGAGATTATTATAGGTGCAAATGGAGATTAAATGTGGAATGATCAAAATGAAACTTATGGTCAGGTATCCACAAATGTTTGTCCATAAAGTTTAAGTAAAACTGTCTTAAAAACAACCAGCTGCACATTTACCATCACATTTTGTACAATCATAATAATAATCATGGAAAAAAAACCTTTAAAAGCTTAATGACAAATATAAATAATAATTTCTTGAATATATATATATATATATATTCAGTTGAAATCAAACTTAAAACGAGAATTACAATCTTCTCAAATAGAGGTCGACCGATTCATCATTTTTGTTGATTGATCTGTACCGATAGTTGATTGCTGGAAATATTGTCAAAATCAATAACGATAGTTTTTCCGAGTTGCGTCTGCACTGGAGCGGCTGACAAAGTTCCTGTTATCAAACAGTACGACAGCGGCCTCTAGAGGCGAAACACTGACACCACGTGCTGTTTGATTTGTCTGCGCTCCAAACTTCATTCATATTAGTTCATAGTGAATTAACAGATACATTTTAAATTAACTTAATTTAAAAATTTATAAGTAAATGTTGAATTTAACAAATAAACAATACTTCGAAAACATTTATTAACCTCGGTCCCATTATCGGTCGACCTAATTGGTCTCAATTACATGAATATAAGGATATTTCTTCCCTTTACTCTCACAGGATTTAGATGGACTGTGGAACTTGGTTGCCAAACTGCAGGAATGAATTTTCTCTTCTCTTTGCTACAGACACAAAAAAGTAAAACGGAGCATCTTTTATTCTCAATTAAAGTGATTTATGACTAGGCAGAGCATTAACGAGGCTGGCGCGTAAACGAAATCTGCTGGTTGGTCATCAGTAAAACGCAGTCTGGCGTGGAAACAGTTTACCGCCATCGTGATGAGCAGCGGTGTCAAGTCCAGGTGTGCTTTCATACCTGTTCGTAATTAATGATCCATAGTAACAAAAAAAGAATACACGCCTCATCTATAAGAGTGGAAGAGCAGGGTTTTAGTTACAGTCTCACAGTAACTAACGTTCTCATGATAACATCTAATATTCATCAACTTAATCCACTCACCTGTAGTGAAATCATCATTCCAGTACTTCAAACACAAAGGTTTATCGATTTAATGGAACTATCACTGGAACCGGATTCATCCCTCCATGACATCCATTTTTCATAACACACCCTCTGAACATCAGCAGCTCCTCCGTGGAGATCATGGAGTAATCCAAAATCCTGTTCACCTGGTGAAGAACCTCACCTGGTCCCTCAACAACAGGTACATAACAAGGAAATCCCTCAGCCCGTGTCTACTTCCTGAGAAAGCTGAGGAACGCCCAGATCGCACCACAAATCTTCACAACATTCTTGTTGGGAATTGCGACGTCTTGGATGGCAAGACCCTAAAGGGGGTAGTGAAGATGGCTCTTTCTTTCCACTCCATTAGGGATTTTCACACCACATGCTGCATCTTAACGTTAGCAGCATTGTGTCTGACCACACACACACACACACACACAAACACACACACACACCTTTTATACACATTGTGGAAAAAAAGTCCAATTCTGTTGTTTTGCACAACTGCTGCTAGAACTTTGGACCTCTGCATTCTGAAATCAGTGGTTCCAATTTTGGAATGAAGTGATTTTGGTTGGAGTTAAAGGGTTAAATGTTCTGGGCCTAAAGTGCCCCAAGCTCATCTCAGCTTTTCACAGCGAGTGCTAAAAGTCATTTCCACGTTTCTCGCCTCTAAAATGATCTTTATGCTAGAGCGCACTTGGGGAAAAGCAGGTGGCGTTAAGTATACATGACGTGAGTAGCTTTTGATTAATGTGAGGGGGTTCCTGTGTCCCTGAGAGAGAGAACGGGGCTCTGGGAGAAGGCCGGCGGTCTCACTGAGCACAAAATGAGAATGTTCTTTAATCTTAGTGGAGAAAAAACTTCCTCCTTTTTTTCTTATTTTTTCTTATTTATTTATTTTTTTTTAAACTATCAGCATAGAAAAGTGTTCCAGTCTGTCTGAGATGAAAAAAGAAAAAAAGCGTAACTTTATTATCCTTTTCCCCCTCTAACGACTTTTTCTTTAAATACAATCGTAAAATACTCCAGTGTGCACTAAAATAAGAACCTACTGAACGTCCAGTGACTGAAATATCCTTTAACACACCAGAAACAATGTTTTAGTTCATTCACTCATCTACATTTACTGAAGATCAAAGGAAGCTCTAACTTATGTCATTATTTTTAACATCTCCACTACATTGTAATATTGTCTCTATTGTCTTGTATTATTACTGACATTAATGTGGATGATAAGTAACCACATTATGGGATATTTGTGATGTTTACAAAGCACATACCAGTCTTATTGTCATGTCAAAACTTTTGTCACTATAGTGTAGACATGGTCTTGTTATGAGTTTAATTTATTATAGTAATTTCATTATAAAAAGTGAAACTCGTATATTATATAGATTTATTAAACACGAGTGTTTATTTTTTTTCCGTGTTGATGGTTATGGCGTACAGCTAATAAAAACCCAAAATTCAGGATCTTTACAAATGTTAAAAATGCTCCATAAATTATTTATTTCGGCTTCTCCCATTAGGGGGCGCCACAGCGGATTACGCTGGATGCCCTTCCTAATGCAACCCTCCCTATTTATCCGGGCTTGGGACCGGCACTAAGAGTGCACTGGCTTGTGCAACCATAATGGCTGGGGTTGGGGTTGGTTCCCTGACCGGGATCGAACCCGGGCCGCAGCGGTGAGAGCGCCGCATCCTAACCATTCATTCATTAATTAATTTTCTCCCGCTTATCCGTAATTCGGGTCGCGGGGGCAGCAGTCTAAGCAGGCCCCCGCCTTCGACTGCTGCCCAATCCTCACAGCACTGTCCCTTACGGTCCCTCCTGCAGGTGGTGAGCCCACGGGAAGGCGGCCCCACGTCACTCCGACGTCACGGACCTTGATATTTCCCTCGTAAGGGACCCCCTGGAGCATAGAGGGTTAAGGGTCTTGCTCAAGGGCCCAAGAGTGGCAGCTTGGCGATACCGGGGCTTGAACCCCAGACCTTCCGATCGGCAACCAAGCGCCTTAACAGCTGGAGCCACCACTCCCCCTGCATCCTAACCACTAGACCTCAAAAGATCCAGTCACGTTCCTCCTCGAGCCTCTCCTCAACCAAAGACAACGTCAGAGGTGTCTTACTTGTCAAAGGACAAAAAGGACTGGACTGTTGCTCAATGGGACAAAGTCGTTTTTTTTAGATTAAAGAAAATTCAGCATTTCATTTGGAAATCAAGGTTCCAGAGTCTGGAAGAAGAACAGAGGAGAGGCACAGAATCCAAGCTGCTTGAGGTCCAATGTAAAGTTTGCAGAGTCAGTGGTGGTTTGGGGAGTCGTCTAATCTGCTGGTGTTGGTCCACTGTGTTTTATCAGGTCGAAGGTCTGCACAGCCGTCTAGCAGGAGGTTTTAGAGCACTTCATACTAACCTCTGCTGACCAGCTTTATGGAGATGCTAAATTCATCTCCCAGCAGGACTTGGCACCTGCCCACACTGCCAAAGTACTAATACCTGGTTTAAGGCCCACGGTATCCATGCGCTTGATTGGCCAGCAAACTCGCCCGGTAAACGGTGTTGTGACCGAGTATTGAGTTCTGTTCATGTTTATACTTTTCAGTAGTCCAACATTTCAGTTTCTCTGTTAAAAATCTTTTTTTATTGACCTTGAGTAATAAAATTTTTTTGAGGTTCTGAATTTTCATTAGCTGTAACCCATAATCATCAAAATGAAAAGAAATAATTTTGATATATTTATATATATATATTTGTGTGTAACTTAAGATGTTGGACTTCTTATTGAAAGGTAATGAGTTTAAATCCCAGCACCACCACACAGCTTCTGCTGGGCCCCTGAGCAAGGCCCCCAGCTCTCATCTGCTCCGCTGTGTAATAGTGTAAGTCTTGCTGGATTTGGGGGTCCACCAAATGCTCTAATTGGAGGATTAAATCTCGTTTTCATCGATTTAACATTAAAAATCCCAGGTTTTTTTTTACAACCACTTTTATACTCAATCAATGAACATCTTTTTCTAATTTCTTTTAATAAATATTTTTATTACAAGTTTTTATAAACACTGTTTTGCATTGACAAAATATCATTTGATGTCGTAAGATCATAAAAACCGGTTCAACTTAAATTCGACCTAAAATACATCCAACACGGACCTGAGACACACAGGAGAGAAAAGAGAACTGAAAAAGAGTAAATGCTACACAGTAGCAAAAAAACTCAATTAATACATACGGTTATGAAAGTGTTAAAGCCAAAGTAAAAAAAATAAATAAATAAAATGTGTATTTTGTGAGCAAATGAGCGTATGTATTTCTCTCTCTTTCTCTCATTTGTCTTTCTCTAAGTCTCTTTCTGTCTGGCTCTTTGTGTCTTCAATTGTCTCTTTCTCTCTCTCTGACTATGTCTCTCTTTATCTCTTCCTGTCTCTCATCTGTCTCAGTTTTTGTCAGTCTCTGTCTCTGCTTGTCTCTTTGTTTGTGTTTCTCTCTCTCTCTCTCTCTCTCTCTCTCTCTCTCTCTCTCTGTATCTCTGTTTGTCTCTGTCTCACTTTGTCTCTTTTTCTCTCTTTCTGTCTGTCTTTTTCTGTCTCTCTTTCTTTGTCTCTGTTGCTTTCTGATTATTTATTTTGTCTGTCCCTTTCTGTCTTGCATTGTCTTTCTATCTGTCTCTCTTTTTGTCTCTTTCTCTCTCTCTTAGTCTGTCTCCATCTCCTCATGCCTCTTTCCGTCTGTATTTTTCTGTCTTTCTTTCCTTGTCTCTTGGACATGAATATACACTATATGGACAAAAAGTATTGGGACACCTGACTTTTCCAGGCGTATTTACTCCTTCAAACTGTTCCCACCAATCTGGAGGCACACAATTGTATTTGAATGCAATTAATTGTTAAAGTTTATATAAATATATAAACATTAAAATATAAAAAACGTATTCATTTCCAACATTTGTGTCTAAATAAACTAGTACCAGGAGGTATTTTTTGATACAGTCTTCTACGCACTTGTGGGTTTTGAGACGTTTCTTTTGTTTTTATGCAACAAATTCGGTAACAGACAAAAACTCACAAGAATTGGACTTATCTGTGGATCATAAGTCCAAATTTCTGGCTCTATCAGAAGAACTGCCTCGTCTCCAAAGTCAATCATGGAGGTGGAAGCTTCATGGTTTGGGGTAGTGTGGAGCAGGGAAGCTTGGAGACTTATTCAGAAAACTGAAAAATACCAACATGGCAACTTTTCCATACTTCACAACCATGCAAGGCCGTCTGGACTGCGGCACGTTGGAAACGACTTGGAGGCTCTGTAAGCTTTATTTAGAGAGCAAACAGTAGTCTGGAGTGATATCTAGCATGGAATCACCTGCCCAGTCATCACACATACATCCTATTGAACTGCTTTGGGATGAACTGGATACAAGAAAGAATTCAATCTCCAACTTGGTGAGTTTGACAAAAAGAAAAGAAAGTGTCCGGATGCTGAGAGTGTGAAGCTGTTCTTCATGGTAACGGAGTATTTTTCAATGAAAAGAACATGCAAAATCTTGAAATTTTTATATTTGTTTTTTCAAAGTAAATATTCATAGCGTTACATTAACCTGGTTTGTTGCATAGAAACAAAAGGAACATGCACACGCCTCTGAAATAACCATAATAGATGTTTTGTTTCCAAGTTTTACAAAGACGCTGTTTTGTGTAACCATGACCTTATATATTAAATATAGTTTTAAAAGAATCATAGATTAATTTTTATTATATTAAAGCAACCTGTACAACATCTAGTCGCTCCATGTCTTTCGGTAGGGGACACAAATTCTTCACAAAACCCTGTTTAAAAAAAAAAAAAAAAAAAAAAAAAGGGAACGGGTCTCAGGCAAGCAAGCGAAAGAGCAAGAGGGATCAGGTTTTGTCTGTTGATGATCTTTCATGACTGGATTTGTGCATTTGTACAAATGAAAAGCATCCTCACAGCCAGGTACTTAAAACGTCTAAAAGGTCCGATATGCACTGCATATAAGATCCAAGTGTATAATTGAGCCTTTAGTTTTCTTGGGCAGAAGTTCAGCTCCGTGTGCAGGCCCCCTCGCAGGCGTCAACACCCTCAGAGAGCTTTTGTAGTCACTATGTTGGTAATCGTCCACGTTTGAGACGTGCACGTCTGCAGGACGAGCTGATAGCCGACCTCCACGCCGCTGCTCCGGACGAGCTCGAGACAGTAACGTGACTCGGTGTTCTGGATTGATGCTCCCTGCCAATGAGAACGAGACGAGATGTTAGAATGCAGGACCATCACCTGCTTAATACGCTTTCAGAGTCCAAAGGAAACAGGTTTCTGGTTTAGGTGTTACTTAAATTGTGTAAAGCACCCACACTGAGTGAGACCAGTAAAGAAAAGCTGATCTAATGAACGCTAAGCTTCATCTGAGACTAACAAGCAGAGCCGGCGGTAATAAGGAAGTTGCTCAGAATCTGTAAAATCCAACTCATGCATTCATGAAGTTCAAGTTCAAGTTTATTTCTATAGCACTTTTTTTTACAACGAACATTGTCTCAAAGCAGCTTTACAGAATCTAAGAATGAAATTGAATGATGTGTATTTATCCATGATGAAGTCTGGGATGACTGTGGCAAGGAAAAACCCGCTTATGAGGAAGAAACCGTGAGAGGAACCAGACTCAAAAGGGGAACCTCATCCTCATTTGGGTGATATCAAGAGTGTGATTATAAATCTTAAAACAATACAAAACACTGGAGAACCACCATGAGCGCCAGAGTGTGTGATTATGAGAAATGTCCTTTCTACAGTCTCATACAGTCAGTTGACGTTGTGGAACCAGGAGCTACTGAACAACTCATAAAAACCCAGGCGTTCAGCTATTAAACACTTGATGAACCGCAGAAGAAGCTCACTGAAAATGTTATAGAACTTTAATGTAATAATTATAATATTTTTTTAATTTAATATTTAATTTGTTTTTATTTCGTTTATTATTATTTTTTTTTTTACAAAAAAATTATTCTTCTGATTGTAATTTAACCCCCTGCAGTACCCCTTGGACCCTATAGGAGTCTCCAGACCCCCGGTTGAAGAGCCATGCTCTAAGTCAGGGGTCGGCAACCCGCGGCTCCGGAGCCGCATGCGGCTCTTTCATCCCTCTTCTGTGGCTCCCTGTGGCTTTGGAAAATAATGAGTACTTAATTAAAATGTATTTTATTTTAGTTCGTTAGTTTTTAAAATGTAATTCTAAATTTGAAGATTTTGGTGATCTTGTAAAATCTAAATAAAACGTGTTAAAGTTTTTTGTCGCTTTTCATATGCGTCACAACCGTTAATGTGCGACACCCACCGGCACACAACTTCTAAAACTTTTCGACCCCAGGTAGGCCAACTATGGAGAATTCTAAGAAAAGTGTCTAAAGAAAACAGAAGGTTTAATGCTACGTGGGCAGATTCATATGCTTTCACTGTTGACCAGACTGGTTTACCAGTATGCTTAATATGTAATGAGAAACTAGCAAACAACAAAAAGTCAAATGTCGCAATTTCAATTTAAATGTCAAAAGGGTTTTGTGGCTCCCAGTGTTTTCTTTTCTGTGGAAAACAGGTCCAAATGGCTCTTTGTGTGGTGAAGGTTGCCGACCCCTGCTCTAAGTTAACAAAGACAAGACAAAACTCATAGAAATTTAAGAGCGCATTAGGAATTGGTGCCACAGGGGCTGGAATGGGTAGGAAGGTGGTAGTCCAGTGGTTAAGATGTTGGACTGCTGATCAGGTCATGAGCTAAGCTAAGCTGCTCCTGCTGGGCCCTTGAGCAAGGCCCTTCACCTCCAGTTGTATGAATGAGAAAATCCTTCGCTAACCCTAACCCTAACCCTAACCCTTAAAGAAACTTCACAAGCCTATAATACGCCACAAAAAATACGCAGATCAGGTTTTCGAGACTAATCTACAGTACGTTAATACAAAGGTCATTTATTTGAAGGTCACGTCTGACAGGTTTTTTCACGTCCCCCCTGGTAGACCGATAGTGAAGGGAGCACTGGGAATATTCACACCACGTACAAGCAAATTTTTGTTACAGGAAAATAAGGTAAAATGATATGAAGATGAAAAACACCCTCGAGGTAACACAACACCTGCTTCCAGGAAGAGACGTACGTTCTAATAACGTCTGCGATGCTCAGAAGCGAGAAGGGAACGTAATTAAAGCAGATGTGTAGAAATGTATCATCAAAATATCCGAATCCGATCCGTGCGCACGCATGTTCCAGCGGAAAAAGAAAAGATTTCACAAACCTCTGGCCAGGTTTGGACATTTTATGAAGATTTATGCGGCCGGCCGTGTAATAACGAGGCAGCTCGGGGAAAAGCAGCGTTTAATGAGACACTAGACTGGAGAAAAATAATGGCCTTTAATGTGCAGCGAGAGCTGATGACCCTCTCGAATAAAAAATAATGACTGCTGAGGTCTGGAAATACTCACAATTCACAACACTCACAGCAACCCAGAAGTGCCGTGTTTACTCTGTTACTGAAACGTTATATGTGCAGAGGTTTTTGGAAACCATAAGATGTATAAATCCATATCTGAATTCTGAATCTTGCGTTTTCTCTCATTATAATAAATTACATTAGAAGAGAAGTTTTTTTGCTGTGAAAGTGCAGAACTCACATTAGACTCAAGTCATGGACTGAAACAAAGCCGAGAACCACATAGTTTAGAACTGTTGTGTAACAGCTATAGGAAAGCGTTGGTTGCTCTATTTTCTATCTGCAATAGAGTTCACAGGCCTTGTATCGCAGTGATTGACAGGGAATGAGAAGTATGCCCCACCCACGTGTCAGGATTTGACCTTGCAATCTTCTAAAGCCGGAGTAATTTTAGTTCCTTTTCAGTCTAAACACTGTTGTAGCTGAAACCACTAAAGCTCACGCTCCAATTGGTTCGTCATAGCGTAGAATCTACAAACCCACGGACATTTTCATGTTATGTCCTCTAGGGTTAGGGTTAGGGTTACCCTAACCCTAACCCAACAGAGAGGGGGTCCCCAGCAGACTCTACACTGGTGTCCCACAAGGCTCAGTACATGGTCCCTTTCTTTTCTTCCTCTATACCCACTCTCTTGGTGAAGTCATATCCCCACATGGGTTTTCTTACCACTGCTATGCTGATGACACTCAGCTCATCTTCTCCTTTCCTTAATCAGATACCACAGCTTCTGCTCGGCTCTCGGCATGCTTGGCGGACATATCTTCATGAATGAGTGTTTCCCTTCAAGGACAAAAATAACCCAGCACCCTTTTACCTATGTGGCCACTCCCCACACGGCACCACGCTGTCTGAGATCCTCCAGCACTGTTTGATTGGTACCACCTTCACTCAGGGGAAGAGGCAAGTATACTTCAAGGCTCTTCTCCGTTCTGGCACCAAGACGGTGGAATGAAATTAGCATAGATGTCCTGAAACACTTTAATACTTTTCCAGGTTTGATTTGTTTTAAAAAAGTAAAAAGATTGTAGGCTGCTTTATATTAATACAAAAAAAATCATCTTTATTTTTAAACGCACCTGAGTGAAGAGCCAGGAAAGCTTCATGTGCTTGTTCCAGGCGTAGCTGCACTCCAGCAGGCGTGGACGCCCATTCACGTCCACCAGGCACTTGTTATCGTTGTCGTCAATGGTTGGGCTCAGGACGCCGACACGTAACTGCCCCGAGCTGGTGTAGTACACGTTCTGAAACAACATTTCCAAGCATTTGACGCAGGAACAGTGAAGGTGCCGGAGGTGGTAGCTCAGTGGTTAAAATGTTGGACTTCTAATCAGAAGGTTGTGAGTTCAGATCCCAGTACCACGAAGCTGCTGAGCCCTTGAGCAACAGCTCAGTTGTATAAATGTGATAACTGTAAGTTGCTCTGGATAAAAGATTTTTCCAAACGGTAAAAAATACACAGGATAAATTAATAGCAAAATATATAAAATTTTTTACAACACGTTTAAATGTTTTCTAGAATGATTATGTTTTACAGTAAAAGCTTATAGAAAAGGCAGCTTCTTACAGAACTTAATGCAAAACATTGGACTGCATTTACTGCCCTTTTCCAGTACTACATTTACAATGCTCTCAGACCCCCCAAGTATTCAGACCCCCTTTACTTTTTTTTTTACATTTTTGTATGTTAAGCCAAGCTTCCATGGGTTTTGCACTAACTGAGGAGAGGCTACTGTCTGGCCACTCTGCCATGAAGCCCTGATTGGTGGAAGGCTGCAGTGATGATTGTCCTTCTGGAACTTTATCCCATCTGCACACAGGATCTCTGGAGCTCAGCTAGAGTGACCATCGGGTTCTTGGTCACCTCTCTCTCTAAGGCGCTTCTCGCCCGATTGCTCAGTTTGGGCGACCAGCTCTTAGACGAGTCCTGGTTGTGCCACAATTCTTCCATTTGAGAATTATGAAGACCACTGTGGCTTGGTTTGTGCTTTGATCTGATAAACTCTAATCAAGGTGTAGAAACATTTTAGGAATGATCAAGATAAATAGGAGGCACCTGAGCTTATTTTCAAGTGTTGTTGCAAAGGATCTGAATCCTTATGTACATGTGATATTTGAGTTTTAATTAAAATTAATCTACAGACATTTCTAGAATTCCATTTTTCCTTTATGGGGTACTGAGTGTTGATAAATGAAGAAAATAATCTGGATTTGAACGATGGTTGCATCAGACTGCAACATAAAGTCATTGCAACAGTAAATGGGATCTGAATACTTACCAAATGCACCGTATACGACTGGGTTAAGGGATTTGAACTCATAACCTACAAATCAGAATTTCAACAAATTGAATGCACTGTAAACCCAACATTAGAACGGGGTCTACAGAGATTTTTTTCACCTGTACCTTTATGCATTATTAATACAATCCATATTATTAATTCAAAATCCCGTACAATAATAACAATGAAAGAAATACAGCTCCAGGAATTAGGGAATGATTTCCTTCTTTCTGCGCTTATAAGTCCACAGAAAGCTATGTGCTAATTGGAAGCATCCTGTAAGCCAAAAAAACCCCTTAAATCCTCCAGCGCTTGCTTTGTGTTTGATCAGGATCAGTAACGCATGTGTCTTCCTTTCGCTAAACCCAGAATGCTAACGTGTTAATCTGCGTGGATTAAAGAGGAATTTTCTGGAACGATCTCTGGTAGATTTTTTGTTAACAAACACCTCGTGTGGCTGTGAAAGAGAAGCATCGTCATTTGTAGGTGTTTTTTGGCTGCATTGAATAGTTTACAAGGAAATCTTTAATCAGTGTTTAGATGTACGGTGTGAAAATATTTGATCAAAGCGAATATAAGACAACAAACAAATCCCAATCGCACATAAAATCCAGAGACATTGAAAAAGTCAGTTGATAACATACATCTATCAGGAAATGGAGAGCGGCAGCTTAGTGGTTAATATGTAATGCTTTTGATTGAAAGATCATAAGTTTAAATCCAATGGGTCCCTGGGCCCTTGAGCGAGGCCCTGAACTCTCAAATGTTCTGAAAGTCTGTATTCAGACTAAACTGACATGTTATATTTGACACGATTTACATACCCAAAGTTATCAGCCATATGTGGTTCTTCCCCAAACTTTTACCACAAAATTGGAGCCACACAATTGTGTAGAACGTCTTTAGATGCTGTAGCATGAAATGTTCCCCTCACTAGACCCAAACTTGTTCCAGCATGACACATGGAACAGCGGTGAACCGGCGACAGGGTCGTGGGCGGCTGAGGATCATTGATGCACGTAAGGAGTGAAGGCTGGACCGTGTGTTCTGATCCAACACACGAGCTCCTGTAGCTCAAACTGCTGAGGAAGTTCATGCTTAAAGTTAATGATCGATGAGTCAGAACTGTTTTAGCAGCAAAAGGGGACCAACACAATACTAGGCATGTGGGCATAATGTTAGGCCTGATGGGTGTATTCGATAAAATAAGTAAATATAAGATGATATAAGATTTTATTAATGAAAGACAATTCTTTTTCCATAGACCGCTTTAGATTACAAGAAAAATAAATAGAAATAAAATATAATTGAAAAATAAACAAAATATTCTATATATACACAAAATGTATTTAAAAAAATACCAAATGTCTTATGAAGCACATGGATCCTGGAGGAACATGGTTCCGTTTCAACGTGTACTGTATATGGTTTAAAAAATCCTGCACTGTTTGCATCTATTCATATAGTGGTATAGGTATTGGACTTTGTATTTGGAGGTTGTGATTTCAAATCCCAGCTGCACCAAGTTGCTCCTTCTGGGCCCTGAGCAAGGCCCTTAAACACATAGCTGCTCAGTTTTATGAATGAGATTAAAAATTCAGCCTCGGGGTAACTATGGACAATCAACTGTCCTTCTCCTCACATGTTGCTAATGTGACTCGTTCCTGTCGATTTCTTCTCTACAACATCATAAGGATTCAACCATTTCTGTGCACACAGGCTCCCCAGGTGCTTGTTCGGTCTCTTGTCATTTCGAGACTACTGCAGTTCTCTGCTGGCAGGTCGACCTCTTAACGTTATTCATCCACTGCAAATGATCAATAATGCAGCTGCATGACTTGTTTTCAATCTGCCCAAGTTCTCCCACACCACCCCACTGCTGCTCCCACCACTGGCTTCCAGTAGCTGCATGTATCAGATTCAAAACACTGATTTTTGCCTACAAGGTTAGAAATGGACCAGCACCATCTTAGCTCAGAGACCTCATCACACCTCACACTGCACCACGCTGTCTGAGATCCTCCAGCACTGCTCGACTGGTACCACCTTCTCTCAGGGTAAGAGATACAGTGAGGAAAATAAGTATTTGAACACCCTGCTATTTTGCAAGTTCTCCCACTTAAAAATCATGCAGGGGTCTGAAATTGTCATTCTCAGCGACAGGCCAGAAACCTGACTGATCTAGAGAAGATCTGTGTGGAGGAGTGGGCCAAAATCCCTCCTGCAGTGTGTGCAAACCTGGTGAAAAACTACAGGAAACATTTGACCTCTGTAATTGCAAACTAACAAATATTAACATTGACTTTCTCAGGTGTTCAAATACTTATTTGCAGCTGTATCATACAAATAAATAGTTTAAAAATCATATATTGTGATTTCTGGATTTTTTTTTTTAGATTATGTCTCTCACAGTGGACATGCACCTACGATGACAATTTCAGACCCCTCCATGATTTCTAAGTGGAAGAACTTGCAAAATAGCAGCGTGTTCAAATACTTATTTTCCTCACTCTAAGTATACTTTAAGGCTTTTTTCTGTTCTGGCACGGAGGTGGTGAAATGAACTTCCCCTAGATGTCCGAAAAGCAGAGTCACAGGCTATCCTCAAGCGACAGTTAAAGACCTACCTCTTCCTGAAACACTTTTTAACACTTTTCGAGCTTGCGTTGTTTAAAAAAAAACCCAAAAGATTGTAGGATAAGGTCGTCTGTCAAATGCCAAGTACCAAAACTGTTCACGGGGCAAAAACTGTCAGATCATCTATGTTTAACTTGTCAGAAAGCTGGTTCCTGCATGTTGTTGTTTAATGGTTTATAATTATAAAATTGTGAAATTGTGAGTCTTCTTGTGTACACCACATAATGATTCACCACCTACTCAGCAGATCAAGAAGCTCCTATAGCTCTTGAAGCTGCTCAGGAGGCTCAGTGTGACGACACCTTCGCACTCTTCATGTTGTGTTTTTTTTTATTTCCTGTCTTTCTAAGTTCTAAAAGTTGCTAAATTGTTCTGGTGCCCAGTTTGAATGAATCTGCGCACCATCCGCCGTCTTCATACTGTACCGTATGAACACACTCTTTTAACCGTGAAATAGAGAACTGCTGAGACAGATACTGATCCTGCTGCAATATTTATGAGGACAGTTTTAGGATCCAGGCATCAAAGACACCAAAGTCAGCTGTACTTCCCAAAAATACAATGCAATGCGTTAAGGACCTGCTTTCTATATTCAGATGCGGCACAGTTTCCCGCTGAGAGTTAACTTACTTGACAGATCCGAGTGCTTATTGATCTCGGGTGTCTGGCAAAAGCACTTTCTGTCATTCTGGCAGTAATATACTGGATTCTGAAGGAAGCCTTCCATCTATGACATGTTCAAAAGCAATCAATAACCCGAGCTGTATACAGACACTTGAGGTTCGGTTCACGTTCCAATTTTAAACTTCAGACACAAAAGGCTGAAAGGTTCATTTAGAGGTAGAGAAACAATAAGAAGCTCCTTTAAGGTGAAAATATAAGAACGTGTTAAAAACAAAATGGGCTTGTGGAGATGTTGCGGGAGATTTACAAGGAAAATCCTTGTGAATGTCGTCTGATGTAAAGCCTGGGGCTTGAATATGAGTGTTTTTCTGTATGCTGAATAGGTGGAGAGTATGAACTTTCTATACCAGCAAGTCTAACACAAGTGTAGCAGCAAATCACTATCAGGTTTTACAGTAATATCCCAAGGTCAGTTGGAATACAGGTAGCATTGTCTTGCTCAAATATGCAAGGCCTTACCTGAAAAAGAAGTTTTTGAATGGTAGCATTTGTTGCTTTAACACATTTCATTTCATTTCATCTTCTCCCGCTTATCCGTAATTCGGGTCGCGGGGGCAGCAGTCTAAGCAGTTTCCCCAGACACTTCTCCGTGTCCAGGGATCGGGCTGTCAAGGCCCCCGCCTTCGACTGCTGCCCAATCCTCTCAGCACCGGTCCCTTACGGTCCCTCCTGCAGGTGGTGAGCCCACCTGATAACAAGCCGAATGGTCCCTCTCCTCTTTAGTCCAGAGGACGTGGTGTCCATAGATTTCAAAAACATTTTTCCATTTGCCTCATTACATATTAAATGAGCTTTGGCCAAGAGAGGATGGTAGCGTTTCTGGTTCATGTTGACGCATGCCTTCTTCTTTGAATAGGTAGAGATTTCACTTGCATTTGTGGATGACATGGCAAACTGTGTTTACAGACAATGATTTCTGGAGGTGTTCATGAGCCCATGCAGTGATTTACATTACAGAACCATAACTGTTTTAAATGCAGTGCCGCCTGAGGCCCTGAAGAAACTTTTAAGAATATTATGTTCTGTAAATTATTAGAGATTCAACTGTTTTGCAATTTGATGTTGAGAAACATTATTTTGAAATTGTTCCACAATTTGTAGACACGGTCACAGATCATTGAAACTCTGCCAATCTTTACTTTTGAGAGACTCTGAAGTTAAGATGAAATAGTAAAGATACACTATTTATACCCAATCATCTTACTGACCAGTTGTCAATTAACCTCATCAGTTGCAAAATGCTTCACCAACTGTTTAATTTTAATAACAATGACTTTTTCCAGACTTTTTCAACTATTTTAAAACCTGTTGTAGCCATGAAATCCAAATTGACTGTATATGTTTTTCTTAACATGGAAATTTTTTTCAGTTTAAACATTTAGTATGTTTTCTGTGTTCTATGTAAAATTCAAATCATTGCAATTATTGTTTTTATTTACATTTTACACAGTGTCCCAACAGTTTTGAAATTGGGGTTGTATTCACTTGCACTGGATTTGAGTTTTGTTATGGAAAACAACTAACAGAAAGATTTGTGTTGAAATAGTGCATGATTTGAATCTACCATAATGCTTTTTATACCATTTACGTTTTGCCTGTTCTTTTCTATTGTTGAGACAGAAAACAAAAAATATTTGGTCCAATTCGGACAAAAGAAAAACAAGAAATTATCATTTACAGTAACATTGCCATCACTGTACTTCCTTCTCACTCAGGAGTAGAGCAAAACACTGTTCATAAAAAGCAAACCGGAATGAAAGGGTTAAAACAGAAGCCAGTGCGGCGATGTGGAAAAGGCTTGGTGCTTAGTGCTTTCTGCAGGAAAATAAGTGGCACTGAGTGGGTGAAAGCTAGCTTCCTATACACTGACAGAAGAAATGGAGGGTTAAGCACATTATACAACGCCCTCCACAATTACAGGTAGCCTTCAGTTAAAATGAATAGAATAAATGTGTGGTGGAAATGTATTTCTAATTCAGACCTGGGATGTAAAAAAAATTAGAATCTGCAGCAATTCTGACCTTCAGAAAACGATCTACAGAACAGAATGATTGGTGTTAAATTCTGATAGACGATGAGAAAAGGAAAGAAATGATGGTGTTTCAACTCATAAATACAGTAGATCCATATACACACAAAAAAACACTTGGTTGTGGCTGTTACAAGAACATAATTAACAAACTGTGGAGTGACTGTGACCACCATGAATTTTTTTTAAAGTACAGATTAACTAGTCAAACACGTGATCTGTTCATATTTACATTTAATCTTGTGAAACATTTCCATAAAAAGTAAATTTTCAGTCTCTTGAAGCTTGTCAAAAAATGTTGTAATGATTGGTGCAGTAATTGAGGATGAAGATATGAGTGTAGGAGTGGAAGAAAACAAAGAGTTCAGTGGTAGAGGATGGCGGGATCAGTGGAAGAATAACAAAAATGGTGCAGCCAGTGGAGCAGGGGGAGAGGATGAAGAGATCTGTGATGCAGCAGTAGTGGATGGGGAAATCAGTGGAGCGATAGTAGAGGATGGAGAAATAAGTGGAGCAGTGGTAGAGGATGAAGAGATCAGTGATGCAGCAGTAGTGCATTGGGAAATCAGTGGAGCAGTGGTAGAGGATGGAGAAATAAGTGGAGCAGTGGTAGAGGATGTAGGAATTAGTAGGGCAGTGGTAGAGGATGGCGAGATCAGTGGAGCGATAGTAGAGGATGGAGAAATCTGTGGTAGAGGATGTAGGTATACGTGAAGCAGTGGTAGAGGATAGAGAAATCAGTGGAGCAGTCGTAGAGGATGTAGGGATTAGTAGAGCAGTGGTAGTGGATGGAAAGATCGGTGAAGCGATAGTAGAAGATGTAGGTATGAGTAGAGCAGTGGTAGAGGATGGAGAGATCGGTGAAGCGATAGTAGAGGATGTATGGATTTGTAGAGCAGTGGTAGAGGATGAAGAAATCAGTGGCGCGATAGTAGAGGATGTATGGATTAGTAGAGCAGTGGTAGAGGATGGAGAGATCAGTAGAGCAGTGGTAGAGGATGTAGGGATTAGTAGAGCAGTGGTAGAGGATGGAGAGATCAGTGGAGCGATAGTAGAAGATGTAGGTATGAGTAGAGCAGTGGTAGAGGATGGAGAGATCAGTGGAGCGATAGTAGAAGATGTAGGTATGAGTAGAGCAGTGGTAGAGGATGGAGAGATCAGTGGAGCGATAGTAGAAGATGTAGGTATGAGTAGAGCAGTGGTAGAGGATGGAGAGATCAGTGGAGCGATAGTAGAAGATGTTGGCTTGAGTAGAGCAGTGGTAGAGGATGGAGAGATCAGTGGAGCGATAGTAGAAGATGTAGGTATGAGTAGAGCAGTGGTAGAGGATGGAGAGATCAGTGGAGCGATAGTAGAAGATGTAGGTATGAGTAGAGCAGTGGTAGAGGATGGAGAGATCAGTGGAGCGATAGTAGAAGATGTACGTATGAGTAGAGCAGTGGTAGAGGATGGAGAGATCAGTGGAGCGATAGTAGAAGATGTAGGTATGAGTAGAGCAGTGGTAGAGGATGGAGAGATCAGTGGAGCGATAGTAGAAGATGTTGGCTTGAGTAGAGCAGTGGTAGAGGATGGAGAGATCAGTGGAGCGATAGTAGAAGATGTAGGTATGAGTAGAGCAGTGGTAGAGGATGGAGAGATCAGTGGAGCGATAGTAGAAGATGTTGGCTTGAGTAGAGCAGTGGTAGAGGATGGAGAGATCAGTGGAGCGATAGTAGAAGATGTAGGTATGAGTAGAGCAGTGGTAGAGGATGGAGAGATCAGTGGAGCGATAGTAGAAGATGTAGGTATGAGTAGAGCAGTGGTAGAGGATGGAGAGATCAGTGGAGCAGTCGTAGAGGATGTAGGGATTAGTAGAGCAGTGGTAGAGGATGGAGAGATCAGTGGAGCGATAGTAGAAGATGTAGGTATGAGTAGAGCAGTGGTAGAGGATGGAGAGATCAGTGGAGCGATAGTAGAGGATGTAGGTATGAGTAGAGCAGTGGTAGAGGATGGAGAGATCAGTGGAGCGATAGTAGAAGATGTTGGCTTGAGTAGAGCAGTGGTAGAGGATGGAGAGATCAGTGGAGCGATAGTAGAGGATGTAGGTATGAGTAGAGCAGTGGTAGAGGATGGAGAGATCAGTGGAGCAATAGTAGAAGATGTAGGTATGAGTAGAGCAGTGGTAGAGGATGGAGAGATCAGTGGAGCAATAGTAGAAGATGTAGGCTTGAGTAGAGCAGTGGTAGAGGATGGAGAGATCAGTGGAGCGATAGTAGAAGATGTAGGTATGAGTAGAGCAGTGGTAGAGGATGGAGAGATCAGTGGAGCAATAGTAGAGGATGTAGGTATGAGTAGAGCAGTGGTAGAGGATGGAGAGATCAGTGGAGCGATAGTAGAAGATGTAGGTATGAGTAGAGCAGTGGTAGAGGATGGAGAGATCAGTGGAGCAATAGTAGAGGATGTAGGGATTAGTAGAGCAGTGGTAGAGGATGAAGAAAACAGTGGAGCGATAGTAGAGGATGTAGGGATTAGTAGAGCAGTGGTAGAGGATGGAGAGATCAGTAGAGCAGTGGTAGAGGATGGAGAGATCAGTAGAGCAGTGGTAGAGGATGGAGAAATAATTTTTTGTTTCATTCAAAATGACCGGATTTTCTCCTCCACATCTGTCTATGACTCACTCTTGATGCAGGTCATGATGCTTCAGTCACATGTCTTACCTCCATCCACTTCCTTTTTAAAGGGGCTCCGGCCGCTAACACATAATACATTACCACTAAATTCAAACCCCCAAGCGAGCAAAACGAACAAAAAACAACACGATTATTATTATATTTAAAAAAGACCCTTTTTTTACGGTCGTATAATTTTTTATTTTTTTGTATCTACTATAGTGTAGATTAATGTTGAGATTTTGTGCTTGTAACAAGAACATTAGGATTTTAAACTTACACTTTAACCCCCGACGCTCTGCAATGCCTGTTTTTATTGTTACACTTTGTACTAAAAAAATGCATAAATAAATATGCTAATGTAGTTGACATTGTTTACTACAGTGCATTTATAATACTTTTGTGCAAACGTTGCTAATTGGATGAAAAAAGCGTCGGCAGAAACGATGTAGTATTACACTTGGCACAAGTGTGTCTCCTCCTTTGAGCATATTTAAGCACGATGTTAGCAGATGTGATCGTTTCTGCTAACCGAACAAAATGCTAATGAACCTCAGAACCTCCGATGCTTCAGGTTTCAGGAAATCTTATTTTACATTTACTGGATCATCACATCAGAATCAGTTAAGAGAGCGAGAGAGAGAGAGAGAGAGAGAGAGAGAGAGAGAGAGAGAGAGAGAGAGAGAGAGAGAGAGAGAGATTCCAGATTGATGGTGATGTTGTCTTCGCTGTCAGGACTTAGTCAAAATGAATGAAAACAAACGATTAAATCCACATTTCTTTGTGTACACCCGACAAACCCGGGCGTTCCGGATACGCCCCTGCTTCTTTCTTGCTGATGCATACCCAAACAGCATTACACATTCAGGCACGCCGGTTCTACAGGACTAAAAAAAAAAAAAAAACGAGTCGGGGTTTCACGGATTTAATATTAGTCAGGGTTTCATTTGTTTCCTGCCAAACACTCGCGATTCGGAAGGCGACACGCAGAAATGCAAGCGCAGCACAATGCCATGCGATAAAGCTGCTCAGCCTTCACACCGGACACAATAGAGGGGAAAAGTTCCAGATGACATGCAATTAAAGATTTTTCCATAAGAGAATTATGCTGAGTCGTTTCTCTTATTGTTGGCCCGAGTACGGTTTACAGCGACAGAACGTAGATTTATTCAAAGAGCGAGAAAGAATTTCGGAAGGTGATTTTCTTTCAGATGAATTACGAGCCAGACAGGATTACAGTCACTGAGTTGCGATATCAAATGTTAAAGGCTTTGTTTAAAGGCCAAGAGTAATAATAATAACAATTAAAGTCGCCAGAAGCAATTTTGGGGGCCAAGCACGTCGACTCATTTCAGGCCCTTAAACTGTTGCCTAATCAATCACAGGAAAGCAGAACCAGAACTTCACTAAATAGAAAGTGCTTTGGAGTTTGGTGTAATTCCTATAGGAATACAGCAGGAATGGTGGGTACCAGGAGGTCAGGATGATCTAAGATTAATCTGGATGGACTAATCCATGGGTCTTCAACGTTTTTCAAGTCAAAGACCCCTTATTTGCCTAGAGACATGTTGCAGAGACCCCTGATACAAAATGTTTCAAACACAGCCACTGATATTAATAGAAACCAATCATACAGTCCATCCGAAAAGTATTCACAGCGCTTCACTTTTTCCACATTTTGTTACGTTTTCCAAATGCATTATATTAAGACAATAAGAACTATGCTGTTGTAAATGCATCACTTACTGTATATTTTCATATATTTTTAAATTGTTTATAAGGATTTATGAATAATAAACATATTTTACAATTAAAAGTTTTTCACAGCTGACTTTTATTTTAATAGATTTGCAGTTACATACATGTTCCTTTGGTGGACCATTTTACATTTACATAAAGTTCAGCTTTAATTTTGAATACATTTAAAAAAAAAATTTTTATTAAATATTTTATCTTGGATGTTTTTTTTTTTTTTTTGTTTTTTTTTATACCAAAAATTATTTGTGATTCCAAATTAATTAGCGGACCATTAATTACGGTTGAGGATGAGGATGGGTTCTTCCTCATGAAATCTAATGAAACCACAGTCGCCACTGACTTGTTTATTAGGGACACACAATTATAAGGAACAAACATACATTCGTTCATAACTGCTTGATCTCTGCAGTGTCCGTTGTTAAAAGCGCTCTAGAAAATAAAAAATCTACTGAATTGAATGAACCTGGTGAAAACTGGACATTTATACCATGTTTCAAAGACTACACAAGTTGTGTGGTCTCACCTCATGGTCCCGAAGACGCCTACCAAAGTTTATATCAGAGCATTAAGTCCATGCTAAGATACATTTCCTGTTTTTGGTGTAAACTAACTTGCTGCACAGTCATCCCTTATTATGCATTGGTGCTTTCTGAACATCCCTTTTGCTTTTATAAGAACCTCCACTCTTCTGGGTGGAGATTATGCAGATTTTCTCCACATTCAGCTACAAGCCTGTTAGTAAAGTCAGGGTCTGATGTAGGTGAGGAGGCATGAGGTGTAGTAAGTGTTCACATGTATTATGTTCAATATGGTTGTGAAGCTCTATAGCGGGAGATCTTCCACTCCTACTAATGTAAAGCAGAGTTTCACAGGCGTATTGTCATGCTGGAACAGGTTTGGGTCTCCTAGTTCAAGTGAAGACGCATCGTATTCAAATGTGTACAAGAAAAAAAAGCCTCCAACTTTGTGCTCATGGTTTGAGGAAGAATGGCTGGAATAGACAGGCATCCCAATATTGGGAGTTTTTAACCCTGGGGGTGTGGGTGATTGGAACCGGTGTGAGCTTGTTTTAAACCCCTTACTATTATTTATAATGGAGTGGTGGAGTGGTGCACAATGAGCGTTCACTATAAAGCCTTTTATAATAATGGTGATTGTGTGAGTGCTTTTTTGGGCATCATAACCAGTTATGATGTCATGATCGTGTCCCTCATGCGATTATAACATGGTGCGTCATTTGGAAGAAACGGCTCGACACAGTGAAGCAGTGCAGCACTACGCATCATCGCAACGGTGACGGTTACGGTTATTATCTAGGATGCTGCATCTAGAAGATGCACTTATGTGTCACAAAAAAATTAAGTCGTGATAATGAGAAAATAACTTTTTTTTACGTCAAGATCACGAGAATCACCCACACAATCACCCACAATCACCCACACCCCCAGGGTTAAAAAACTCGGACTACCGTGCGATCGTGACGTTCTAATTGGTAATGATGCCGAAATCCCATTTCAGCACTCGCACTTTCACCATTCTTATAAAAGGCTTTTACAGCGAACGTTCGTTGTGCACCACTCCACTGCTCCATTATAACTAACGGCAAAAGGTTCAAATTAAGCTCACACCAGTTCCAAACAATCACCAACATTCAAAGGTCAAAAACTCCTAATTCCCAAATTTCCCATTTCCCTGCACCACCCTGTATATTTAGCCAATGTGTCTAAACAGATAAACAATGTGCACACCAGCTCTACGCCGGTCAGTGTGGGGTGATAAAGAAGAGAGTGAGCGCCAACCTGAGGCGTCATGCCGTGACAGAGGTACAGGATAGGGATGTTGTCCGAGTCGGGCCCCTGATCCACACACAGGTCCGGCTTCAAGCTGTTCTTCAGCTGCACAAACAGAACACACGGGACAAATAAACAAACCAGAAAGACGTGACCAGAAAGAAGCATTTTATAGACTTCGGTGTTGTGCTTGCTAATGACCATGCTGCTTTCCTGAATACCCTGGAGCTCAGCTCTTTTCTGTCCACAACACCGAGCAATTCATCACCATGATTCATAAAAGAACAGCTAATTATTAAAATATCAGTCTTTTTTCTTTCAAAAATGATAAATTTGTTTACTGGAGTGTATTGGTGTGTGTGCTGGAGTGTTCTGGAGTGTATTGGTGTGTGTGTGATGGAGTGTATTCGTGTGTGTGTGTTGAAGTGTATAGGAGTGTGTGGAGTGTATTGGTGTGTGTGCTGGAGTGTTCTGGAGTGTATTTGTGTGTGTGTTGGAGTGTATTGGTGTGTGTTCTGGAGTGTATTGGTGTGTGTGCTGGAGTGTATTGGTGTGTCTGTGTTGGAGTGTATTGGTGTGTGTTCTGGAGTGTATTGGTGTGTGTTCTGGAGTGTATTGGTGTGTGTGCTGGAGTGTATTAGTGTGTCTGTGTTGGAGTGTATTGGTGTGTGTGCTGGAGTGTTCTGGAGTGTATTGGTGTGTCTGAGTTGGAGTGTATTAGTGTGTGTGTGTGTGTTGGAGTGTATTGGTGTGTGTGCTGGAGTGTTCTGGAGTGTATTGGTGTGTGTGTGCTGGAGTGTACTGGTGTGTCTGTGTTGGGGTGTATTGGTGTGTGTGCTGGAGTGTTCCAGAGTGTACTGGTGTGTGTGGGCTGGAGTGTACTGGAGTGTCTGTGTTGGAGTGTATTGGTGTGTGTGCTGGAGTGTTCTAGAATGTATTGGTGTGTGTTCTGGAGTGTATTGGTGTGTGTGTTGGAGTATATTGGTGTGTGTGCTGGAGTGTTCTGGAGTGTATTGGTGTGTGTTCTGGCGTGTATTGGTGTGTGTGTTGGAGTGTATTGGTGTGTGTGCTGGAGTGTATTGGTGTGTGTGCTGGAGTGTTCTGGAGTGTATTGGTGTGTGTTCTAAAGTGTATTGGTGTGTGTGTTGGAGTGTATTGGTGTGTGTGCTGAAGTGTTCTGGAGTGTATTGGTGGGTCTGAGTGTATTGGTGTGTGGGCTGGAGTGTTCTGGAGTGTATTGGTGTGTGTGTGTTGGAGTGTGCTGGAGAGTATTGGTGTGTGTGCTGGAGTGTTCTGGAGTGTATTGGTGCGTCTGAGTGTATTGGTGTTCGTGCTGGAGTGTTCTGGAGTGTACTGGAGTGTATTGCAGCATGGTGGGATTTAGCTGTTGCTTCAAGCTCCAGCTTTTCAGCTCTTCACTCTGTTTAACCTGATCAGCTTTCAGAGCATTGCATTTCAGAGCATTGAACTCAGTGTTTGCTTTAATTGTGCATGCTCACTACTTTTAAGCGGGGGTCCTCTTTCGACCACTGACCACTGCTTATTCTGTTCGAGATATTTCTTTCACTTTTAATCTCCAGCGTTCCATTAGAAAGATCTCCCGATGTTCAGAAACATGAAGGTGTGTGTTTCTCACCTCACCGTAAGCGATGGTGTCAGCGTACGTTCGCATCTCAGTGTAAATGTTTTTCAGGAACCAGCGAAAGGGCCGACAATGCAGCTTCGCCCTCAGGAGCTTCCTCTCACTGATATCTCCAATATCGATCCCTGAGTCCTACACACACACACACACACAAACAGAGGAAATTTGGTCATGACCACAGCTTTCAATATGAAGATCTTCTACTGTTTGCTGGGTTGTTTCACCTGCAGTGGAACGTTCCAGGCCATGTACACGTGGTTCTTGAATTCATCCATCCACACTTCGGCCACTCGGAAGGCGTTCCGGCGCACGTGAGCTGCCAAGTCGTCTGTGTACGGCTTGTGGGCCCGTTCGATATGAGCTATTCTGGAGCAGGGGAGGACCTCCACGCTACCCCCGCACAACCACACCTTAGAAAATACACACACACACACACACACACACACACACACACACACACACACACACACACACACACACACACACACACACACAGTTTCTAAAACTGATTTTATTTTCCATGAGAATAATTTCTAAAATATCACAATCGTTCTCAATCTGCACGTCTGAAGATCTACCCAAATGTGTTCCATTCTGTGTCCAACATTTCAACAGAATCCTGTTCTTGGTTGACAGGAATGAAACCCAAATGGTCTTCTGCTATACGTCTCCATGTTGTACATTTCGAGATGCTTTTCAGCTCACCACGGTTGTATGGAGTCATTATCGAAGTTTCTTCAGCTTTCCTGTCAACTTGAACCAGCTGTCTGGCCCCAACAAGACGTTTCTACCTGAATGTTTTTTATTTTTTGCACCATGACGCGAAAACTCTAGGGACTGCTGTGTATAAAAATCCCTGGAGATCAGCAGTTTATGAAAAGATCTCAAACCAGTCAATCTGTCCCCAACAACCACCCCAGAGATCAGCCTTTTTCTTTAATCTGATGATTGATATGGAGATATCAACCTGTATCTGCATGATCTGACGCATCACGCCGCCACTACATGATCGTCTGGTTGTATATTTTGCCTAAATGCTTGATAACAATGACTCAAAAGATCTGAAGATCTTCAACTGCCCAATTTGTCCCTATGTGTGTCAGATGATGACTCAGAATCCTGTTCTTGGTTGACAGGAGTGGAACCTGATATGGTCTTCTGCTCACCACAGTGGTATGGTGCCATTATTTGACTTACTACAGCTTTACTGATGACTTGGGCCCTTGAGCAAGGCCCTTAACCCTCTGTACTCCAGGGGTGCTGTATCATGGCTGATCCTCTGCATCCCACATCCTTGTCATGATATGGATTTATTTTTTTAAAAACAGAAAATCTGGCGTTCGTTCAAAAGAGTTTTAAATCCGTCAGTGAGGCAAATATAAATCAGGTTTGATGGTAATCCGGAACATTGTAAGGTCGTCCTTTTGGCATTAACTCAGCGCAGATTTCCATCTCACTAAAGATCTGAAGGTGCCAATTGCTCTAAATGTCATGTTAAAATAAAAAAAGGAAAAGATCCCCATGGTGGCCATTTATCACAGTTTATTAAGCTGCACAGAGCAGATTAAAGCCTCGAAGCCTCTGAGCTCAGGGTATGAGCGCGTTACAGCATCAGGAATAATGAGGACGCTACGAAAGGAAATCACTTCTGTCTGTCCACGACTCGTTCCCCACCCATACACTGTGTTAGCATTCTGGAGTGTGCTGGAGTGTGTTAGTGTGTGTGTGTGTGTGTGTGTGTGTGTGTATGTGTGTGTTAAAGTTTGTTGGTGTTGCTGGTGTGTGCTGGAGTGTGTTGGTGTGTGTTGGAGTGTGCTGGAGTGTGTTTGTGTGTGTGTGTGTGTATGTGTGTGTGTGTTAAAGTTTGTTTGTGTTACTGGTGTGTGCTGGAGTGTGTTGGTGTGTGTTGGAGTGTGCTGGAGTGTGTTAGTGTGTGTGTGTGTGTGTATGTGTGTGTTAAAGTTTGTTTGTGTTGCTGGTGTGTGCTGGAGTGTATCGGTGTGTGTTTTGAAGTGTTTTGAAGTGTCTTGGTGTGTGTGTGTGTGTGTGTGTGTGTGTGTGTGTGTGTGTGTGTGTGTGTGTGTGTGTGAGCATAGCTGAATGCAATGTGGGGTTCAGAAATTGCAGCATGTTTGCACAAAAATATGCTGAATTTGGGTCTAGCTGACTGATCTATAGTACAAAAGTGCTACAGGTCAGGAAGATCTGCTGTGTGTGTGTGTGTGTGTGTATCTGTGCACCTATTCCTTTCCATCCACCCACTGCACTCCTGCTGAGTGTCACCACCTACATTCATGTTTCTTTCAAACTCTCTCTCTCTCTCTCTCTCTCTCTCTCTCTCTCTCTCTCTCTCTCTCTCTCTCTCTCTCTCTCACACACACACACACACACACACACACACACACACACACACACACACACACACACACACACACACAGTCACATTATTCTCTTTCTTCATGTTTCTCATTTTCATTTTCTTTCTCTCTCCTAATTTTACACATTCTTTACTAATGCTCTTATAACTATTTTGTGCATTCCATCCATCCATCCATCCATCCATCCATCCATCCATCCATCCATCCATCCATCCATCCATCCATCTGTCTATCCATCAGTTCATCTACCCTTTTGTCTATTCATTAGTTCATTCATCTATCTATCTATCTATCTATCTATCTATCTATCTATCTATCTATCTATCTATCTATCTATCTATCTATCTATCCATCCATCCATCCATCCATCCATCCATCCATCCATCCATCCATCCATCCATCCATCCATCTGTCTGTCTATCCATCAGTTCATCTATCTTTTTGTCTATTCATCAGTATATTCATCCACTCATCCATCCATCCATCCATCCATCCATCCATCCATCCATCCATCCATCCATCCAACCAACCATCCATCCATCCATCCATCCATCCATCCAACCATCCATCCATCCATCTGTCTATCCATCAGTTCATCTACCCTTTTGTCTATTCATTAGTTCATCTATCTATCTATCTATCTATCTATCTATCTATCTATCTATCTATCTATCTATCTATCTATCTATCTATCTATCTATCTATCTATCTATCTATCTATCTATCTATCTATCTATCCATCCATCCATCCATCCATCCATCCATCCATCCATCTGTCTGTCTATTCATCAGTTCATCTATCCCTTTGTCTATTCATCAGTCCATCCATCCATCCATCCATCCATCCATCCATCCATCCATTCAACCATCCAACCAACCATCCATCCATCCATCCATCCATCCATCCATCCATCCATCCATCCATCCATCCATCCATCCATCCATCTGTCTGTCTATCCATCAGTTCATCTATCTTTTTGTCTATTCATCAGTATATTCATCCACTCATCCATCCATCCATCCATCCATCCATCCATCCATCCATCCATCCATCCAACCAACCAACCATCCATCCATCCATCCATCCATCCATCCATCCATCCATCCATCTGTCTATCCATCAGTTCATCTACCCTTTTGTCTATTCATTAGTTCATCTATCTATCTATCTATCTATCTATCTATCTATCTATCTATCTATCTATCTATCTATCTATCTATCTATCTATCTATCTATCTATCTATCTATCTATCTATCTATCTATCCATCCATCCATCCATCCATCCATCCATCCATCCATCCATCCATCCATCCATCTGTCTGTCTATCCATCAGTTCATCTATCCCTTTGTCTATTCATCAGTCCATCCATCCATCCATCCATCCATCCATCCATCCATCCATCCATCCATTCAACCATCCAACCAACCATCCATCCATCCATCCATCCATCCATATCTCAATCCATCCATCCATGATGGATAATTATATATAAATATAATACTGCTTTATTTACAACTTGCTTAATTACTGTAGAATACCTAAAAAAAAGACAGATGGATTATCCATCTGTCTTTTTTAAGGGATTCTACAGTAATTAAGCAAGTTGTAAATGAAGCAGTATTATATATATATTTATATTATTATTTTTATAATTTTATGACAGACACTGCCCGAGCGTCAAATAGAAAAGAATAATGACAGCTATAATAATAATAATAATAATAATAACAATAATAATAATAATAATAATAATAATAATAATATTAATAAGAAGAAGCTGTGTGAGCCGTGTTTCTGTGCATCACTCGGTTCTCTGTCGTAGCTGCAGTCAGCACAAAGCTTTGTGTTTCCTCAGGAGAACTAAGAGTGACAGCGAGAAACCACATTCCCCTGAAAACAACGTTCACTATGTGAAAAAAGCAAACAGGGAAGAGACAGATGTTCAGCACTCTGATTCACCAGCAGAATGGTTCATTTGCATCATTATTAATAACAGCGCTGATGATCCGTGGATGAACGATCTCCGGTTTCTCCACCAGCCGGCAGAAACGTCCCTGTTCTAACGCTGTTTAAACACTGAGATAATTCGCTGAAGCAGAGCAGAACGACGAGCTCGAGGGCGGCTTTGCTTTCTTTATCTAGTTCCAAAAGAGCAGTCGTGATCATACGCTCGGTCGAGTCATGGTCTCCTAATCAATTACATCTATTAGATGAAGATCTCTGCTCATAACCACAACTATTTCCTGTGATCTCAGAACCCAGAAAAAATACCCACTTGTAAAGTCTTTTCTATGATGTCTTTGGATGCTGGAGTATGACATTTTCACTTCGCTTGAACTCGGAAACCCATGAAGATGTGATTTCCATGGGTTGGAGTGGAAGTGCTAAAGAGCTCCAAACACTATTTAACAACTTTGGGGTTCATTATTAATGCAAACTGCACCCCAAACCTCCTCACATCACCTACATCAGTACCTGACTTCACTAACACCATTGTGACTGGAAGAATCTCCACAAATCTAGTGGAACATCTTCCTGGAAGAGTGGTTCCTATAGGAATAGGAAAAAGAGGAATGGGATGTTCTTAGGTGTGGATCTGACCTTGATTTGAGGTTTGAGTGTCAATAAGAGATTTATTTCCCTGATGGTATTTCAGGTGAATGGGGAGTGAAAGAAGAAAGAGTGAGAGTCTCTGTGCATTAGCGCTAATCGGCTAATCGAGAGAGAAACCGGGGCTTAGCGATGCGTACGGTTCCAATGCAGCCTTTAACTGAAGAGCTTTAGGATGAAGACAGCAGAAGCAGAGGGAAGCTGCGCTGCCAAGAGCCATTATCCTCTGACTGTGGTAAATCCCTCCACACACACACACACACACACACACACACACACACACACACACACACACACACACACACACACACACACACACACAGTAAGATTTACAAAATTGCACTCAGTCCCTTTTTCCTTTTCAGATGTTTGCATAAAATCCATCCATGTATGATCCATACAGCCACCAATAAACATTTCATCCATCCATCTATCCATCCATCCATCCATTCATCCCTCCATCCTCGGTCCATTTATTATCCAACCAGCCATCTATTAATAATCCATCCATTCCTAAATAAATAATCCAACATTTAACCATCCATCCATCAATCCATCCATCCATCAACATTCCAACTATCCAGATATGCACTGATAACCCATCCATCTATCCCTCCCTCCCTCCATCCATCCATTCATCCATCTATCCATCCATTTGGCCACCCTCTTCCATCATCTATTGATAATCCATCCATTCATACATAAGTCATTCATCATTTAACTATCCATCAATTTTCACATCCATTCATATTTATTAATTTATTCATCCATTCACTTATCCACCTATCCATCTGTCATCCATCCATCCATCCATCCATCCATCCATCCATCCATCCATCCAATATGTACTCTATATTCAACTACAACCATCCATCTCTTCTACTTATCCACCTATCCATCTGTTTCTCCATCCATCTGTTCTTCCATCCATCCATCTATCCATCCATCATGAATAACGAAATAATATCCAACATTTTTAATTAATTAAATAAACCTTCATGGAGCGCAGTGGTCACGATGTCAGATTTTTATTCAGAAGGTCAGAAGTTCAAATCCCAACACCACTAAACTGTCACTTCTGGGCCCTTAAGCAAGGCCCTGAACTCTCAACTCCTCAGATGTATAAATGAAACAGTTGCTCTGGATAAACTTTATTAATTATATTAATTTAAATTATTTTCCCCACACAAAAGGACCCACCCTGATAATTATTCATCAGAGAGTCTGTGCTGCTGATTACAAGCCACTAACTCTCATCTGGATTTTAATAGTTCTTAATAATTAGTCAGGCTGCTGACTATTTGTTATAAATCGAATTTTGCATTTTAATTGGTTATAGTCATTTAATTAGTCTACAGAGCATTAACATTCATTAGGTAATAAAATTCATCACATAAATTAATGAAAAACTATAATAATCTGGATTTATTATTATTATTATTATTATTGTATTATTGTTTCATTTTTTTTTTTATTAATTGGCTCCAGCGGTTAAGACGCTGGGTTACCGATCAGAAGGTCGGGGGTTCAAGCCCCGGTATCGCCAAGCTGCCACTCTTGGGCCCTTGAGCAAGGCCCTTAACCCTCTATGCTCCAGGGGACCCTTACGAGAAAAATAAATCAAGGACCATGACGTCGGAGCGACGTGGGGCCGCCTCACCACCTGCAGGAGGGACCGTAAGGGACGGTGCTGTGAGGATTGGGCAGCAGTCGAAGGCGGGGGCCTTGAGAGCCCGATCCCTGGACACGGAGAAGTGTCTGGGGAATCTGCTTAGACTGCTGCCCCCGCGACCCGAATTACGGATAAGCGGGAGAAGATGAAATTAAATGATAAAAATTATTTTAAAAAGTTATATTTTTACACGCAAAAACAATAATAATGATGATAGAAATAATATTAAAAATATTAATATTTTCACTTTCAACAAGTAAAATAATGATAAAAATAATATTAAAAAGTCCGATTTTTTACTCGCAACAATAATAAAAATAATAAAAATGATTAATAAAATAGTAATCTTTTCACTTTTAACAACAATTATAATGATAAAAATAATATAAAAAAAAGTCATATTTTTTACTCTAAACAACAACAACAATAATAATGATGACAATAATTATGGATACATTTCTTTTGGTGATAATGCATATTTTATTAATAATACAGACTCCCCACTTTACTAACATTAACTTAAAAAAAATAAATAAATAAAAACAGGGGAGATCCACCGCTAGCTAGTGGTTGACCGTAAAAAGTAAATTTCATTTTTATTAATTCGTATAATTTTTTTTATTACTTAATACAAATTAGCGTATACATTATTTTAATTATTTTGATTTGTTTTAGTATATTTTATTGTTTATTTAATAGTATTTATAGCTCTTACATCATTAGAAGATATGCGTAGTCAACAATGAACACAGTAAAAACTTACGAACAAATTCATGGTACGAACGCTCGGTCGGAATGTAACTCGTTCGTAAAATGGTGTGTATAAATTCAATTTAATTGTGTATCACTAACAGTTTTCACAGAAGAGCATGATTACATACTCCACAAAAAAACCCTGATTTCCTTACACAGATAATCTGACCCCCATTTAAGCAGCGGCGCAACTCAACTCTGAATACACGGAACTTTCCCTGCATGATTCCTGCCTTCTATATGGAACAGTTTAAACCGTTTCTCCTTTGAATAGAAAAATCGTCCAAATGTTTGCACTGATTTTTGAACAACACAAATGTTCGTGGGTTTGGGGGGTTTGGGGGTTTGGGGGTTTGGGCTAACCCGTACATTAACAGCTGGAAGTAATGCGATTTTATCACGCCTCATTAACAGACAGCGCTCAGTGGTTCTGCAAAACTGAAAGCAGCAGCCTGCAGCGACCAGATGGCTGTTTCTTTGTGCAGAACTATGTGTGTGTGTGTATGTGTGTGTGTGTGTGTGTGTGTGTGTGTGTGTGTGTGTGTGTGGTACATTCTATTCAGAATGTGTCTGGTAATTATAGGGTCAGCAGGACCGATCAGTGATGCTCAATGTGAGAGCTAAAGGTTGGAGCGAGTTCGCCTGCAATCGCACATTGCTCTATAAAAGTGCTGTAGATGTTGGAGATATTTAACAGAGCTCTACTCCTGCATGGTTTAGGATGACGTGTCCCCTCCCAGAGCTGAAAAACGGCCACGGAAAATGAAAGCCATTCGATTTAGGAAGAAATATAATACACTATATTTACATGTGGAAGAAAAAACACGATCACATAAACGTGAACCGATAAAAGGTGAATAATTTGAACATGGATGGTGTGAAGAAGCTGATCAATTGATATAAATCTGATACAGATTTATTTTTTATCAAGTTATAGTTACCTTTAATGTTATGGAAGTTCCTTGCAATAGGTATTATTGTGTCTGACAAGGTTTTACAAAAAACACCGACACTGGAGACTCCTTCCTTAAATGTTAAACGTGTCCTAACAAAAAAACCTTTTTTGAACTAGTTTATTATTATTAGCAACTGCCATTGAAATTCCTGCGTGTGAGCTGCTACTGTAGAAACCTTACATACTTCAGATTCGAATTTGAAGTTCGACAAGCATTTGAAATGAATTAAAACCTCGGGACCAATCAGAGCGGAGAATCCAAGAGTTGGTGTAACGTATGGTGTGTAATACAGTATAATGTGTGCATTCAATACATAGAGAAACGTCTCACCCTGATTCCCAGCTCCACGTTCTCTCCTCCGTACACCTCCATGCCTTCATCCAGCAATCCGATCTCCTCAAAGTACCGCCTCTCCACCACGAAGCAGCCAATCAGAGCAGGACTCCTTCAAGATGTTAGAACAAACTGAGTTCTAGATTAACGCCATCTACCGCGTGACAGACATACTACTCGCATTTTCTCTGTGGTACCTGATGGGTGCTGTGTGGTTCTTCTGACTCCACCAGCTCCTGGGTGGGTTCAGGTAGCGACACCAGAGCTCCCAATCGAATCCGTGCGCTGATAGAGGATACTCCTCTATCTCAAACGTGTCGAATTTAATGTTGTCGAAAGAAGGGGATATCACACGCCGCCGGTCCTCCTGGATTCTGTGTAAGATGGGTTCGGCCCTGTAGAAAAACACACCCAGGACCACCCACTGTCACTTTTTGTCTGTAATGCACCTTTTCCTCCACTATGCATTTTTGCACCATCCATAACTTATGTTTATTATTTCATTATTACTATATACTCCACCCATATTTATTTATTTCATTGGCCCTGTACATGTACTTTGCATAGGGACAATAAAAGTTAAATGAATTACTAATTAATTTCTAATTATGGACACATACTGTATCTTAAAATCAACATCAAATAGCAGTTAGTGTGTAGGCAAGGTTTTTTTTTTTGGGGTCCTTCATGATTTCTATAGAAGTTGAAGATGCAGGACTGTAACTGTATGAACGTAGCAGCCTTTTCATGACATGTAATCCACTATAATCACCAACTCATAATTTGGGTCATGGGTTAAATACCAAGTATCGAAATAACACAAGTATAAATCATAACAAGAAATTGAGGAACGGTTCAAAACACTCACGTAACTCAAACACCAAAACAAGAAACCATAGAAACGAGTTACAATAACGGAACAAAAACACAAGAAACTACGTAATACAGATTCAAATTTGCGTCATAAGAACCTTTACTCTTCTGGGAAGATGTTCCACTAGGTTTTGTGGAGATGTGTGAAGCCTGGTGAGATCTTCCACAGCATCAAATCAATAAGCATATCTTCATGGAGCTTGTATTGAGCACGAATGTCCTGCTGGAACAGGTTTGGACCTCCTAGTTTAATTGTAGGGAAAATGACATGCTCATACATCCTAAGACGCCCTTTACAATTGAGCGCCACCAACTTTGTGGGAACAGTTTGGAGAAGAAACACATATTGCAGGAAAGCTCAGGTGTTCCAATGCTTTTGTCCGTATAGTGTTTGATTATGCATTGGAACCCTCTTTAGTTCCTGTTACACCCTAATGTGTGGTTTCGTCGTTGTCGCTTATCTTTAGTAAGTGATTAGTCCTAGACAGGAATCCATAGCCAATCCAAGAACGTTGAGGACCATTCCATGGTGTCAAATCCAAAATCTATCACCTGCAGTGTTTTTGTGAGGGCAGAGGGCGACGATGGAAACCACACGGCGATGATAAGAACATATGAAACGAATGCACAGGTCGTAAGCCGAAGTGAAGAGTCTTGAACTGTGGAGCAGCAACGATACACATTGACTTCATTCTTGGGCATAAAAACAACTATAATTGAGCGTGACTAAAAGCAAAGAGCACTGATGATCTATAATTAAACATAATCTCATTTAATTATTTTTTTTTTTAATGACAATGAAACTAATGATTATGTACAAGGTCTTGTTGCGTCTTTTTGTGCATCTTGTTCCAGTATCACACCCAAAACTGTTGCCTTAACACGATTAGACAGAAAATCAAATTACACCGTGTGCGCAAACAGAAATTTGCTCCTCAGCTCACACGATTTATTTACAAACTGAAAGCTTCACGACGACCTGCTGAGCCGCCGCCTGTTCCCGAGAACACCCTCGCATGAGACTCCGCTGGAATGATAAGCTGTCAGCTTGCGTGTGAATTACACCCAGGGTGCAACCAGCCTTCTGAACCCTACACAATATCTTCGATCCACTCACCATCCTACATTAAACTCCACATGAGCATCGAACAGAGCCACGACGGGTGCACTGGCCGCCCTCCAGCCGCTCACACGGGCGCGGATCAGACCCTCCTGCCTGCTGTGGCGCACCATCTTAATGAAGTCGGGACGCCGCTGGTTCGTTTCCTCCACGAACCTCTGCAGGTTTTCCCTCAGTTCGGCTGCAAAAAGAGAGCGAGAAAGACAGAGAAAGAAATGAGACATAATCATCCATCCATCCATCCATCCATCCATCCATCCATCCATCCATCCATCCATCCATCCATCCATCCATCCATCCATCCATCCATCCATCCATCCATCCATCCATCCATCCATCCATCCATCCATCCATCCATCCATCCATCCATCTATCTATCTATCTATCTATCTATCTATCTATCTATCTATCTATCTATCTATCTATCTATCTAATAATCTTCACTACTCATCTTCTGGGAAGATGTTCTACTCGATTTTTAGAGATCTTCCACTCCAACCCATGGAAAGCATATCTTCATGGAGCTGGTGTTTCTCACGCTGGAACAAGTTTGGGTCTCCTAGTTTCTGTGAAAGAAAAATTCCATGCTCCTACATCCAAAGAAATCCTATACAACTGTGTACATCCAACTTTTTGGTAAAAGTTTGGAGAAGAACCACATACAGATGAAAAGTCAGGTATCTGCTGATGCAGTACACAGTGAAATGAAACAACGTTTGTCTAGAACCCTGATGCTACATACAACAATAATCTCAGAAACTAATGAAATTAATGACATTGGCTGTATGTTCGGGTTCATTGTCTGCTGCAGAATAAATGTGGGATTGATCAGACGCTTTGCTGATAGTATTGCATTATGGAGAAATATCTGCCTGGATATCTCAGCATTAATCCTGACCAAATCTCCAGCTCCGTTTGCAGAAATGCAGGTCCAAACTTGCAAAAACCAAGAACCTCCACCATGCTTCACTGTTGCCTGCAGACACTCGTTATTGTAAAACTCTCCATCCAAATCCTACAGCCAAATATTTCAGATTTATGACTCATCAGTCCAGAGCAACTGCTACCATAGTTAAGTCGATTAGTCTTGTTTCTGTGTCGAACGTATGGATTTTTGGATGCAATTCCTCCATAAAGACCACTTCTGGCCAGACCTCTCTGTACCCGGGTCTCACTGGTTTCTATCAGTTCTTTGACACTCTGGACATCTTTTAATGTTGATAAGGGAAGTAAGCATGGTATGTTATTTATCCACTGCATTAAGTTTCCTTGGTCGTCCACTGCATCTATACTCCTCATCATCGCCCGTTTCTTTGTGCTTCCTCAAAATAGCTTGATTTCTGTTCTAACGTAAAAATTAGAGAACGTAAAATTGTAATATAAGTGAATGATGTATTTTTTATCTCTGATGAGCAGCCTGGGGCGACTGTGACTGTGAGAGGAACCAGACTTAAAAGGGGAACCCATCCTCATTTGGGTGATATCAAGAGTGTGATTATAAATCATAAACAATACAAAACACCAGAGAGAGAGAGAGAGAGAGAGAGAGAGAGAGAGAGAGAGAGAGAGAGAGAGAGAGAGTGAGAGAGAGAGAGAGAGAGAGAGAGAGAGAGAGAGAGAGAGAGAGAGAAAAACTACCATGAGCACCAGAGTGTGCGATTATAATTGATGTCCTTTCTACAGTCTTCTACCGAGATTGAAGCTTCTACACAGCTGATTCTGCTTCAGATCATGACTGCGTTTCAAACTACATATTAAATTGCTGATTATTAGCACCTGCTTGTTGCAATTAGGTTCATCATACACCTGATTCTGATCCTACAAAATCCCAGTACAAAGTGTGGTCACACCAAACATTGATTTGATTTATATTTCGCTTCTTTTCGATTTTGTAAAATGTTATATATACTGTATATATATATATATATATATAGTCAGGTGTCCAAAAAACGTTTTTCCATGCATATAATGTAGAAGAACAGACAAAAAAAATCATGTACTCCTCAGTGGATTAAAGGCTTTCGCTTCTGAATGGACTTGAGTATGAAAAGTAAAAGTGTGTGATAGATGAGATTTCTGTGTGAATAATGGATGCAGGTCAGCGTTCCATTCTCCTGTGCATCAGACCTTTATAAGGAGTGAGGTTTCTATAGTTACACACACACACACACACACACACACACACACACACACACACACACACACACACACACACACACAGCGAGAGAACTCATAATTCACACACACTCTCACCAGGACTGTAGGGTTACATGATGCTCTTTTATCGCCCTGGCTTCTCATTCAACGCTTTTGTTTTCACTTTAGTGTAGAGAGGACCATCTTCATCAAGAGTGACCTATTACACACTCAAATGTATTGAAGTAAACAGATATATAATCTATATAATCTGGCTATATATATAATATATATATATATATATATATATATATATATATATATATATATATATATATATATATATATATATATATATATATATATATATATATATATATATATAGCCAGTGTTCCTGTCCCCGTTCTTCTCTTCAGATTCATCCTGACACCTTGAAATGGAGACCACTCTTTTTGTAGCTGAGAATAGTTATACACGAACAGCTTAAAGATCCATGAACCTACTGAGCCACTCAAGAACATTGACAATGGATTTGGACTGTAATTAATATCAACAGACAGCTACAGTTGGCTCAGGACCACAGTTTGCATGAACACTTCTGCATTTCAGCACCAATCACTGAACAGCACCTCAACAATAATGGAACTGTAATTAATGGACATTCGGTGTCACCCAGATGAGGATGTTTCTTTTGAAGGTTTCTCCTGCATGCCATCTCAAGGAGTTTTTTCTCACTCATTAGTAATAATGAGGCCTAAAGGCACTGAAAGTATAGATTTCCACTTTATAACCTTTTTAGTGCTTTAGAAATAAGTTAAATTAAATGGAAAACTTAAAAAAAAAAAAGTCTAATTTTCAAATTTAATGAAAAAAAAAAAGAGGCTGTTTTGATCACATGACTGCAGCAGAAATCAGGACGTTATTTCGTGCGCCAGCGAATTGGCCAGGTTGAATTAGATTATATAAAGTGTCCAGCTGAACTGAAGTTAATGAACTCCATACAGTCTCAAAGGTTGAGTCCAGAAAAACACAAATCATCATCATCTAGCTGCTTCAGTCCCACAAATCTGCCCGGTTCTTCTATTCACATCACTTAAGTTTTGTCTGTGTGCTATCACAGTAACAGGAACCTCAGGAACCTGTCTGAACACGTTTATTACATTTTAATTTTATTCCCAGTCGCTTCCCCTCAGTGCACAAGAGCAGTGTTTACTGCAATAAAGGCCACATCACTCACAGCCGGGACTCCTGTCTCCTGTCTGTGACTCCGTGTATAGGTCTCTGGGTGAAGGACAGTAACGGTTCAGCTCCCGTCTGCTCGCTGCACTGCTCATCTTTCTTTATTAGATGGCTGCCTATTATCCTGAAGCACAGTGGCATGAAGATTCAGAAGCATTCGTTTAGCAACAAGTACGATATCGCGGTCAACCCTGAGTCATAAAAAAAGCAGACGAGACGAGGAGAAGCTTGTAATTTACTGTTAGCAAAATTCTTTCAGTACTCAAAGTGATCGCTGAGAATATACACTTCAGCCAAATGTTTGTAGACACCTGATCATAAGATTGGTATGTGCTTCTTTTTGAGCATCCCATTTCACATTGTGTCTCCATTTCCTGTGACCTCCACTCATCTGGGTCGAAGTTCCACTAGATTTTGTGAGGATTTTGTTCATCTTGTTCAATAGGGTTGGAGATCTATAGCAGGTGATCTTCCACATCTTCCAACCCATGCAATGAATATCTTCATGGAGCTGGCTTTTTGCACAAATGTCCTGCTGGAAAAGGTTTGGGTTTGCCTGTTAAAGTGAAGGGAAAAACTCATGTTCCTGCCTGATCCAATTGTCTACCTCCAACTTTGTAGTAACAGTTTTGAAAATAATCACATATGGCTGGAAAAGTCTGGTGTCCCAATACTTTTGTCCATATAGCATATAAGGAATCTCCATTTTAAGGTTTAAATCAGACATAATGTTGAATGTTACTATAATCAGATAAAAATTATCACTTGATATCTTTAATAAATATATATTATAGGAAAAATAACATATTTAGAGGAAATTTATATTAAAAGCTTTTAATTGATATTTCCTGTATTCTCCCTGTATTGGTTACACTCCGGCATCCTCACGAAGGATCAGCTCCAGCGTTTAATACATGTTTTTTATCAGATCTACCATAACGGTTAAGTGTCTCCAAAGTGTATATGAACACCTGCTGTCCAATCACGGCCAATTATTTGTTGCCATGGCAACAAATCCTAGAACACAGCCAGCTGCGAAACAGCACGATGGTACAGCGGCTCAGTTTTTCAACACTTCAACCTCAATCATAATTTTGTACTTCTGAAAGGCATCAAACGATCATCGTAATCTTTAAACGCACACACACACACACACACACACACACACACACACACACACACACACACACACACACACACACACACACACACACACTCTATAGAGCTCTATAGCAGGAGATCTTCTACAGCTTTAAACCCATGTAAAGCATATCTTCATGAAACTATCTTTGTGCACAGAGGCATCCTCCTGCTGGAACAGGTTTGGATCTCCTAGTTCTAGTGAAAATAAAACTTTATGCCACTGCCTCCAGTGATATCCTATACAATTGAGAATCTATCCCTCAATGTCAAAGGATCCACAGCCACATCTACACCCATACTGAAGACCTAAAGCCCTCAAATGTCCTGCTGGGGTGCTGGGGGTCTGAATGTAACGTTTTGTACAATAATTAGAATTTAATCAGATTTCTAATTATTGCATCAGTAACACACACACACACACACACACACACACACACACACACACACACACACACACACACACACACACATGCTGGCTCTCCTCATTTTTCATCTCGCTGACAGATTGATGAGAAAATTAAACTCTTGTAGACTCGTTCCAAGTTCATCTGGAAAACTTGAAAGGCAGCAGAGAACATAGATTGGATCATGGATCAGATCCTGATTTCTCATCAGTTTAGATTCACACACTGGCGCTACACAAACTACACGCTAGATTTGTTTGAATTTGGTGTAAATATTCCACATTGGGATGTCAATCATGTAGCTTTGTTTTTTTTTATTGAATAACGTTCCTTTTTAAAAAATGTTAATACTATTTCTATCCTTTATTTAAAATATTTAAATATTTAGATTAATAGTAAATTAAAGGAATATGAATGTTGAGAGGTCTCTGTGGTGGACAGGTTCGTCTGGGATGGACAGGAGGAGGAGTACAGGGACCTGATAAACAATTCTTTTTGAAAAAACACCTGCTCCTCCACGTGGCCAAGACCAAGGAGATGTTGGTAAAACTAAAGAAGAAAGAGACTCACAACCAGCTTCATTGTCTCTTATTGTCTTGTATAGTCTAAGCTAAAAATAAATAGTGTTGTTATTGACGTCTGTACCTTTGAAAGTCTGTCTGTCTGTCTGTCTGTCTGTCTGTCTGTCTGTCTGTCTGTCTGTCTGTCTGTCTGTCTGTCTGTCTGTCTGTCTGTCTATCTATCTATCTATCTATCTATCTATCTATCTATCTATCTATCTATCTATCTATCTATCTATCTATCTATCTATCTATCTATCTATCCATCTATCCATCTATCCCTGTTGTGATTGGAGTGTATCAGTGTAAGCAGAAGCACACAGTTTTCATGTGGATAGTGGAATAAGTCACTGTGAGATAATATTATTGTGATACACAGCAGACACGAGCGTAACGTCCCGACCGGCTCCGGCGACGGAGGTGCAGCACACAAAGCTAATGCCGAATCCACCTGATTAATATTTATTTATTTGTTTGTTTGTTTGTTCATCATGAATGTTGAACTAAAAAAAAACATTTTGGAAGCCCCGCTGTACATGTGAGAAGTCGAGAGGTTTGCGATGAATCAATCCTGTTATGCAAATCCACAGCATCCGAACAGAACACAGAGGAATGCAAAGCTGGAATCGGTGTACGTGGAATCGGTGTGCAGAGCGAACGGTGGCTGCGAACACGCTTCCATCTTGATTCGTTCCTCATGCTGATAAAACACACACCGCTGCAGAAGGAACCGCACACGTCCTTGTGATGGTTGTTATTATAACACCTGTCAGACAAACACGCTTCCCTACAGCATAGTAATGTGTGTGTGTGTGTGTGTGTGTGTGTGTGTGTGTGTGTGTGTGTGTGTGTAATATATGCACCGTTGCTGCTGCTGTCATCCACCAGGATGATTTCCCTCAGCAGGTGCGAGGGCGTCCGGTGCATTGCCGAGTGGACGGAGCGCAGGATCACCGACAGAGCCTCGTCCACGAAGATGAAGACAACGCTGACCTGAGGCAAGCTGCCAGGGTAGGAGATGTTTCTGCACCTGATGAACAAAAATGAAATAAAAATGAAGAAAGAAAGAGTGAAGATAATCAACATTTTACCAAGAAAACACAAAACCATAGACACTCTCTCTCTCTCTCTCTCTCTCTCTCTCTCTCTCTCTCTCTCTCTCTCTCTCTCTCTATATCTATATATATATATATATATATATATATATATATATATATATATATATATAGTTTTTAACTCTACCACAGTACATTATAAATGAGCTTTGGCCCGGAGAAGATGGCGGCGTTTCTGGATCATGCTCACGCATGCCTTCTTCTTTGCATGATAGAGCTTTAACCTGCATTTGTGGATGACGTGACACACTGTGTTTACAGACAATGATTTCTGGAGGTGTTAATGAGCCCATGCAGTGATTTCCATTTCAGAATCATAACTGTTTTAAACGCCTGAGGGCCCCAAGATCACGGCCATCAAATACTGATTTTCGTTCTTGTCCCCTGGATACATTGAGATTTCTCCAGATTTTTTTCCCTGATGATATTATGTTCTGTAAATGATAAGATATTCAATTGTTTTGCTATTTTATGTTGAGGAACAATATTATGAAATTGTTCCACAGTTTGTAGATACAGTTTTTCACGGATTGGTGAAGCCACGCCCATCTTTACTTCTGAGAGGCTCTGCATCTCTAAAATACACTATTTATACCCAGTCAGTTTATTGACCTGTTGCCAATTAACCTCATTAGTTGCAAAATGTTTCTCCAACTGTTTAATTTTAGAGGTGGCAAAAGTAAACACATCCTTCACTCAGTAGAAGTGCAGATACTCATGTTTTAAAAGAATCTGGTAAAAGGTGAAGTTCTGACTAATTTGAGTAAAAAAAAGTGTAAAGTGAAACATTTATGTTTTCTATGTTCAATGTTAATTTTTTAGTGAGAAAAGACAAGATTTTGAGTGCAAATTTTGTGCCACATCTGTAAAGTAGGCGAGTGCATGTTCTTCACAGTAGCCTTGAGATAACAAGGACAGAACGTTGGATCAGAATGGTTCAGAGCGCTCGCTTTTCTTCAAATCCTTGGTTATTGATGAAAATACAGGCTCTGGTTTTCTTTTCTGAAATGACATCAGACTCACAAGACTCAGGAAGGTGCTGCTATTGTTAAGAGTTCTTTCGTCATTTAACCCTGTAAAACTTCGGAAGCTTCTCGGAATTGCTGGTATCAGGGTCGGCGTATGTTGTGTTTATTTTGGGGGGGGGGGGGGGGGGGTTAAAAACTGAAAACTGAAAAACCATTGATAAAATAATTCAGAATAAAATTTTTTTTTTTACAAATAAATTTGTTAAAATGTAAAAATTTGACTCATTTCTAGCCGTCGTATATTTTGTGAATGAGATATTTGGGTTTGTGGGATTCTTGAACAACTTGGATATGCCATATCAGTCGGGAATCCATCAACGTCTCTTGCTATGTGCTTTCCAACCTTCTCCATCCCGTCCCATCCTGCACCATATTCTTCTAGATTATGGCTGCAGAATGGACATTTCCTCTTAAGAGAAGACCACCAAGAAAATTCCCCGTTCACTCCCAGGTTAGTGGATATTTGATTGGATATTAAATCGGAAATAGTGTGCAACGTAGATCATTGATCATATTTCAGATTGTAAATACTTCATTTGTCAGCAACTCTTCACCAACCCTCTGCTTGGTTTTGCGGATTTCAACGTGTTCCCTGGCATTTTAATACGGTTCCAAATCCTTCAAACCTCCAAGCAATAACTCAAAAGCAGTAAAAACTCATTGGCCACTGCAGAGCTAACTAGCTAATCGCAGCGATGGCCATCATACCTTTGAAGTAATGGTATATTTAACCTTTTTAATCAATGCATTAACACGCAATTATCTTGAAAAACTCAACCCTGCTATACTAATCACATTTTCATGTGTGTTCAAAAAACCAAAGAACTCGCCAGAACATAACTACAACGATTAGATGATTTTTGTCGTTTCATCTCAGATGTAGTTAGTGATGTATGAAGATCAGACCCCTGGTTCTTGTTTCTTTTTCATGTCCCTGTTTTGCCCTGGTCTTGTTATGTGCCCATCGCCTGACCCAAGCTCGTATTAACTGCGTTTACGATTCTTGACCTCGATTTGGATTTGCATTACATTTACGTCATTTGGCAGATGCCTTTATTCCCGATTTACAATTAATCTCAGTCATACAGCAGCTATGGAGTTAAGGGCCTTGCTCAGGGGCCCAGGAGTGACATCTTGGTGTGGAACTTGAACTCACAACCTTCAGATCCAAAGTAAAATGTCTTAACCAGTAACTGTTCATGGAACCTGCGATCCTCAGCATTGTAGCAGACTTTTGATATTAATTACAGCCCATATCCAATCCAAGTTCTTGAGTTGCTCAGTAACTTCATGGATCTTCAGGCTGTTGATGTGGAACCATCAGGTATGGTGTTAGGATGAAGCAGGCACATCGTGCCAAGTCTGTGAAAAAGCTACATCCTCCTGACTCGCTCGAACACGACGCTATGAGATCTAGTATAAGCTGACTTATGAATATTTATGAGCTCCAGCGATCTGCTTTATGAATATTAATGACTACTTGATGGTTTTATTGAAGTTTCAGTAGCAATTCTAGGAAAATGTCAAAAATAAATTCAATATAGTATTTGTGCTTAAATGTAAATCTATTTAATCAGCTGAGTAGATTTTTTTTTTGCCATTTCACCCAAAACATGTTTTTAGAAAAAGCGTTCCTTAACTGCTCCTTTTTTTCTTGAACACTACAAAATTGCCAATATGTATATTTTTTCCCTCTCAGATCTTTTTTACGCCTTTTTTCCTCTCGTCCATGTAAATCTACGGCTCATTATTCAAAGATTCACCCGGAAGCGTGCTCTTCAGTAACAGCTATAAATTATTCAGACTCGACAGGTCCTGCGAGATTCGCGACAACGCAGGGGTGTCCAAAACACGTTGAAGAAAAGCAGAAAGTTATGAAGTGAAGTGAAGAGAAGAAGCAGAGCTGCAGGAGCTCGGAGAACCAAACAGTCCTGGGTTTACTTCCAGCTGATAGCAAGCGGCGTTTTTCAGAGTTCTCCAGAGCAGGACGTTTAAGCTGCTCTGAGCGCAGTGTGGGAGAAGATCATCTATAAGTCAGATAAATGAGATGATGAAAAAGTGACTAAGAGAGACAGAGTGTTATGGAGGAGAAGTGTGTGTGTGTGTGTGTGTGTGTGTGTGTGTGTGTGTGTGTGTGTGTGTGTGTGTGTGTGTGTGTGTGTGTGTGAGAGAGAGAAAGAGAGAGAGAGAGCAAGAGAGAAAGAGGGAGAGAGAGAATGCAGTTTTGCAATTGTTATTATTTATCTCATCTTATTTTATTTATTGACAATTAGCTTTTTTATTTTTATTATTTTCAATAACATTTTTGGATGATTTTGTTTTCATTTTTTTCTACCTGACGGCTTTGCAACTTTGTATGTGTACAATCATGAACGTTTTTTAAACTGACAGAAAGAAAAAGAGAGAAGAAAGGAAATAGATAGATAGATAGATAGATAGATAGATAGATAGATAGATAGATAGATAGACAGACAGACAGACAGACAGACAGACAGACAGACAGACAGACAGACAGACAGACAGACAGACAGACAGACAGATAGATAGATAGATAGATAGATAGATAGATAGATAGATAGATGAAATTGAAGAAAAAAAGACAGACAGACAGACAGACAGACAGACAGACAGACAGACAGACAGACAGACAGACAGATAGATAGATAGATAGATAGATAGATAGATAGATAGATAGATAGATAGATAGATAGATAGATAGATAGATAGATGAAATTGAAGATAAAAATAGACAGACAGAAAGACATACAGACACATACAGACAGACAGACAGAAGGACAGACAGATAGAGAAAGAGAGAGAGAGAGAGAGAGAGAGAGAGAGAAAGAGAGAGAGAGAGAGAGAGAGAGAGAAAGAGAGAGAGAGATGGTCAGGGGACTCGCTCTGGGACTCTGGGGCTCACCCGTCTGGTCTGAGGTCAGGGATGGCTCGGTCCAGTGAGAGACGGTCACTGAGGTAGGCATTGTATCCGTAATACTGAAACTTGCGCAGAGCGACGCGGCGGCTCTCGGGCCCCAGGTCACGGCCCCAACGTGAGAAAAGAGGAGAGTCTGAGAGATCTGCATCATCTCTGTCCTTCGGAGGCCTCTCTAAACATGGGACAAACAAAATCAGAGGGTGTTTGGTGAGAAGGTTTGAACACAAAACCCTTTTTTTTTTAATGCATTATTAGTGTCAGGACGACTTTATTCAGTTCAGACACTTTTTTGTCAAATTTTTTTATTTTCAAATCACAAAAAGCCAATGAGAGTGTCGTACACAAACCCCACTGCTGACAGAGGTGCCAAGATTTATGGTTCAACTGCCTCATTTATCATTACTGACTGCTCTCTACATGAACATGTGAAACAACCGAGAACATTTCCTTTGTTTTCAGTAAGAGCAGCGGTCCGACTAAACAAAATTCCCCCGGGGAAAAAACGGCTATTCTCTGGAGTCTGGATGTTCAAGATGCTCAGCTATGTATTCATTTCTGTCTCCTCAGCTCTCGGAAAGAAAGGGAAAAAAGTGGCCCTTTTCATTGAGATGTTCTTTAACACAACTACACTGAATCATAATTGGGTAAATGAGGCTGTAATTTTCGCCTCCGCCTCCGCAATCAGCGCTGAATTCTGCAGGGACGGAGACAGCGCTGGTCTTCAGCGTGATTATCTCACAGCAAAACGAGCAGCCAGAGTCAAAAGCCGCTAACAATCAACAGAGTTTCGCTGAAACCGGTTCGTCTGGAGTTCGTCATCGGCTGGCCCTCGGTGCTTCTGTGTATATGCAGTAGAGGGTTTTTTGGTTTGTATGCCGTATATAATCCAGTGGTTTTAATTCCATTAGATTGAAAAAGATCGAAAATGAATGTTTTTTCGCACCTAATCAACTGTGTGTGCTATTTGCTAACTGATTTGTGAACAAATCCACTTTCTATAGGAGGTAAAAGTTTCACTTTATTACTTCACCAGAGTAAATTTTTCAACATGTGCTTCCTCACTAATTTGCAGGGAATACCATCAAATAAATGTTTCCAGGTGTTACCCAGAGGTGTAAAGAATCATACCTGAGTAAAAGTACAAATTCATTGGTCCAAAACTTATTCTATTAGAAATTAAACGTCCAATAGGACTTGAGTAAAAGTCTTTAAGTATCTGATTTGAACAGTACTTGAATATTTGAGTATTTGGGTACTTGAGTATTTGAGTATTTGAGTATTTGACCTGATATTTTTGTTAGTAAAAAGTCAAAAACAGTTGATTTGTGAGGTTTAATTTCTCAAAATACAAATTAAATTGTACAGTAAAGTACAAATAAGTAAAGTTCAAATTTTTTCCAAAATTATTCTTCAGTTAACAAATTACAAAATCGTAATAGTAAGTTCAATCACAGAATTTACATGTCGCAAAGTAGAAGAAACGGTAGTATTCGATTGACAAATCAAATCAATAAATTTTTTTGCGCTCAAATATATTTGTGTGGATTTAATAGCTGTTTTTTTCACAATGGCTGACTGAGGAAAATAAACTATTTTGGCCGCTTTTCAAAGATATTTACAAGATGGACTTTTCAAGAAAAGCTGGACATTTTGAGGAAAAGTTCGGCCCAAACAGTTGTTTCACTATTTATTGTACCATTTATACTTTTGCGTTTTTTTTGTTCATGTGGAATTTGCACAAAAACACACCATTTGCTTTTGTTACATGTCCCCAGGAAAAATTCTGTGTAATGCGCAGAAAAAAACGGAAAAAATTGTGATGTTTTGTGAGGTTTAAATCGATGCTCCTGTTAGAGATGATGTATGTGGAGGTGCAGTTGTGGCTCCAGTGAAAGGAGAAGTGTTGAATTGTGTTCACTGGGTTTCCTGCTTTAGTGATGACATTCGTTCTCACTGTATGAGATCCTGTGTGTGATGCAGCGCTCTGTTTTACTGCACTTCTCTAAAATACTGATGGTTTCTATCACTGTGGCGTGATGATGATGGGATTAAGAGGTGGATTGATTCAGGCAGGACACCACTGAAATCCTGGGGCATCTTTAACAGTGAAAAAAAGGAAGAACTTGTGGTGGGTCAGGTTTTAAGAGAGTATTTAAATGTAGAGTTTAGATAAAAAATTGGGATTAGTTGCTAAATTGGTTTATGAGAAATCAAACCACACAGTATTAATCCTATCGCATTATTAAACTGTAGGGTTAACACAAGTGTTACAGAACTCCTGCTGTTGCAGAACTGATGAACAGATGTTTTCGTTTGTTGGAGGAACATTTTATGTTTGTTTGAAGTGCCTAGAACAAGATCTAAATCCAGGGGCGAACGTGCGTTCCCAGTGGCTTTGGAATTCCCTCCCTCCTGATCTTACCTCTGAAAGGGAATCTTTAAAGCTAAACTAAAGACATATTTATTCATATTACTATTATGTGCACATTGCATTTTGCACTTTGTCTGGTACCTGCTAGTTGTTATGTGCTATATGAATAAAGTTTCAATTAAATTGAATTAATTGTGGAGATGAACGAATCATTTTAAAAGTCAATTTAAATAACTTTTTATTTAAATTTTAAAATTTTGCAGCTATTAATACATTCTATGAAGGTGGTTCCTCCAGCATCTCACCATACCTGTTTAAAATCCATCTACCAACGCTTCATCAAGCAGTTGACCTCTTTACACACTTGGGTACACGTTGAGGGCGTCATCAAGAAATCAAACTCAACTCTTGCACCTTTAACTGGACAGGTCTGCGTGGAACAGAAATAGCTACAGCACAGGAAGCCGTTGCAGCTTTTTGCAGAAAAACTCACTTCAGGAGAAGAAAAATACGCCTCCACAGATGCAGGTGAGCCAAGAGTGTAAAAGGTGAAACTAAGTGGGTGATTAATACTGTATGTTTATCACGACCTACAAAAAAACTCCAAATAACCAGAAGACAAAAAAAAATAATCTGCATTTAAAAAGTACATTTAAAGCACTAAAATCATGACCCTCGAAAAAAAACGTCTCATGGTCGGCTCGTGAGTTAGAGATGAATTGTGTGTGTGTGTGTGTGTGTGTGTGTGTGTGTGTGTGTGTGTGTGTGTGTGTGTGTGTGTGTGTGTGTGTGTGTGTGTTTGTGTGTGAGAGACCCGAGATTCCAAGCAGAAGTTGTTATGGATGTTTTTAGCTTCCTGTTTTAGACACACACACACACACACACACACACACACACACACACACACACACACACACACACACACACACACACACACGAGTAGATTTTCAGAATGGTAACTTTACTTTGTACTTAAGTAAAATGTCATTGAAGTAACTACTTTTACTTGAGTAGAATATTTTATTACTCTTTCCACCTCTGAGCTTTTTATACGTCCCATCCCACATTTAGTCCCAATTTGCTCTTATAATAAGCTTCACTCATCTGGGAAGATGTTCTACTAGATTTTGGAGTGGAGATTTGTGATTAATCGGTTTGAAGATGGCTGGAAAAAATGGGCTGAAATTTATTTCATAGGGTGCAGAAAACCATAAAAAAAAGACACACAAGAAGAAGAAAAAGAAGAAGACACACAATAAAGAGAAAATGTGGAGAGATAACAATCACAGACTCCACTATATTGCCAAAAGTATTGGGTGACCTGGTCATCAGTACGGTATGTGATTTTTTAACATCGCATCCCACATTTAGTCCCAATTTTGCTCTTAAAATTCCCTCCACTCTTCTGGGAAGATGTTCCACTAGATTTTGGAGTGTGCTTATAAATATTTGTGTGCATCAGCCACAAGGGTGTTATGAAAGGCAGGTGATGTAGGTGAGAAGACCTGGGGGGCAGTCAGTGTTCACATTCATCCCAAAGGTGTTCAGTAGGGATGAGATCAGGATCAAGAGCAAGATCTTCCTCTCCAAAGCATGTAAACCAGATCTTCAAGGAGCTCATTTTGTGCACAGGGGCATCAAGTAAAAGCAAAATTTTATTATAGCGCCATCTAAAGACGTCCTGTATTGTTGAGTGCCTCCAGTTTTGTGGTAACAGTTTGGAAAAGAACCACATCTAGCAGGAAAGGTCAGGTGTCCCAATACTTTTGGAAATATAGTGCATATGCAAGCTTGTTAGATGTTTAATTCTAAACATTATTCAACAAGTATGGCGTCTCCAGTGTCAGAGGTAAAACTATCTGTATAATGGTGGTAGCTCAGTGGTTAAGGTGTTGGACTATGGATCAGAAAGTCAAATCCCTGCACCACAAAGGTGTCCCTACTGGGCCCTTGAGCAAGGCCCCTAACCCTCAACGGCTCAGTTGTAGGTCGCTCTAGATAAGGGCATCTGCCAAATGGGGTAAATGTAAGTAGCAGCTCAGCAGAAAACCCTCTGATCAGAAGGTGGTGAGTAAAATCTCAGTACCAACAAGCCTTCAGCTGCAACCAACAAACTGCTCAGCTGTATAAATGAGAGAAGTCTCTCTGGAAAAGGTGTCGGCCATTGTTTAACTTCTGATTGGAAGGTTGTAAGCTCAAATCCCAGAACAGCCAAGTTACTACTTCTGAGCACTTGAGCAAGACCCTTAACCCTGTAACTCGCTCTGGTTCAGAAAGTGTTGTTTTACTACATAGTTTTTAAGACAGAGGATTTTTCTCTTAAGACATCAAGCTGCATTATTTCTTTATTCTAAACTTTGAGAGAGCAAAAAAACAAGAACTGCTATAATCCACATGGGACCAGGAAATAACTTGTTTCTTAGACGTTCCACAACATCGTTGTTCTTTAACGGATGAAAAGTGTAAATTCTCAGGCAACCAGCGGTGGTGTTCGAGGAATACAGCGCTTCAGGTCATGATCCTGAAAGACGTCTCACTGTCTCCTGACAAGAGATTCATCAGTGTGTGTGTGTGTGTGTGTGTGTGTGTGTGTGTGTGTGTGTGTGTGTGTGTGTGTGTGTGTGTGTGTAAGGAAGAGTGTAATAAGTGTTGAAATCTTTAGTCTCTCTACAGAACAATAAGGTGTACAGTGGTACTTTGACCTACGAGTGCATTAATGTACGAGTTTTCCAAGGTACGAGTCGGCACTCGGTCGAGACGCCGCTGCTAGATGGCGAACGAAGCCAGAAAGCGAAGACTGTGACGAAAATCAAGATGAGCAAAGAAGAAAAGGTAAAATATTAAAAGTTTAGGGATAAGTGGTGTACAGGAGTGATAGTAAAAAACGAGTTTTCCCTCCTCCTCCGCCTATCGCCTCTGGCTTTTGATTCGGTGCACATGTTTACTGAATCCAATCCTTTTTACCTACAGAACATAATTTTTGTTCTGTTTTGTTTTGTTTGTTTTGTTTGTTAAACGCAGATTTTGAGAAAATCACAAAAATTCAATGTAATGAAAAGGTGTATTGCATTAATTTAATTTATTTTATTTTATTTTTTATATATAACATTTTTATAAAATATTATAAAATATTTTAAAATATAATTTTTCCAAACAGGTATTTTATTTAAAAAAGTAAAAAAAAAAAATTTAACTGCTTATGCTGACAAATGTTATAATTAATAATAAACTGTGCTAATTAAAAAAAATTTATATATAAAAAAAATAATCTTCCTCCTAACTGTACAGAAATTTTACCAAACTGTGACTTAAAAAAAACGAGGTACATATTGAACTGTGTTTTTTTTTGTACTTTTACACCCCTAATAAAGAAATTTGTATATAACAGTGGTGGGCCGTGCATTTGGTACCTGGGCCTTCAGTGGGGACGTACCAGACTTAATCCACCTCTTAATACCACCACAATCACGTCACAATTATAGAAACAATCAATACTGTACAAACCCGCAATATAACAACACGTGGCATTACAGAGAGAGAGACATTTCACATATGGAGGTGCTTCAAGAGCAGATCCCACTTCCTGTGGAGTTTGGACATCGGACTTATTTGAGTGTTTAAAAGCTCTGGCATGGAGAAGCTGGTGTTGGATCTGTGATGATCGCAAATGTTGAGCTATTTTATGAGTTGCTCAGTAGCTCATGGTTCTATAACCTCAAATGACTGTAAAAGACTGTAGAAAGAACATTACTCATAATCACACACTCCAGTGCTCATGTTAGTTCTTTCTCTCCAGTGTTCTTTTTGTTTAAAGACTATAATCACACTCTTGATGTCACCCAAATGAGGATGAGTTCCCCTTTTGAGTCTGGTTCCTCTCAAGGTTTCTTCCTCATAACATCTAAGGGAGTTTTTCCACAGTCGCCACGGCTGCTCATCAGGGATAAATGCACACCATTCACCTTAACTGTTGATTTCTGTAAAGCTGCTTTGAGACAATGTCTGTTGTAAAAGGCGCTATATATAAAAAATGTATAAATACATAAATAAAAGTACATCACTGGAAGACGATGAGAGTACAGGAAGACCTTCAACGAGCTCAACCCTTGAAATGATCGCCGGAGAAGAATCCACAACATTGCTGCCATTGTCGATGTGTCATACGTAACGATGCACTCAACTATCTACATGATGTTAGAGGAAACATGATTGATCAGACCAGGCCTTTCTCTTCCATTCCATTCCTCTTCACGTACCCTTTATGGGAGCTTTCAGGGGTGGACAGGGTTAGCCTGGATACTCTGACCGCTGCCATGGTAACGCGATAATCAGCGTTATCCACTCGTCAGTGGTTCTAATGTTCTGGCTGAATACATTCTTTTTTTAATTTACTTGTCATGTTTTTTTATTATTATTATCATTTCCACACAATTTGAATGATTATTTCGGTCAAATCTGATTTATGGAGATCGATGCACTGTATCTAAAGAGAACTCGGCTGAGAATCTGAGAAACCCTATCTCTGAGGAGAAACAATAATTCAATGTGCTGTGTTTGTGTCTGGCAGAGGAAAATCAGGATACGTGCTGAAATCCTGATCAGGCTCATCGCTGAGCAGCGAACAAACATAACTAGTGGTATCACTTCTAAAAAAAAGTGTGCATCCTATTGCTGCGACACGGATTCGATTTTAAACTATTTCTAAGCCTGAGTTGCTCAAGACAATGATCTGATGCTGTCAACCGTGTTATATGTGACGTTTTCCTCCACTCTAGGAGTTTTTCGGGGTGCTGCGTTGGCTTAATTGCTTATTCGGCATTTAATACTTCTTGTGCTTGCCAATGTTTGGTTCCTAAATCAGTCTGTAAGTAAAAGCATTAAATCTTCTGAACAATATACAGTATATGGATAAAAACACTGATACATGACTTTTTAAGTCATACAGTATGTGGCTCTTTCCCAAACAAGTGGTGTAAAGTATTTGAGTAAATGTACTTCGTTACTGTACTTTTTGTGTAATTTGTGTAAATTTTTAGCTGCTTTCTAGTTTTATTGAGTATCAAAGATATAAGCAACTTTTACTCTCTACTCAACTACATTTATGATTCAGTAGATGTACTTTTTACTCCACTGTATTTGAATAGATTTTGAGCATCACATATTACATGTTGCACCTCTGTTGAAGACATTAACACTCTCCTACACACATCTGCTGCCTGTGAGTTACTTTTATTTGATTTGTACATTGAATACTAACAATTCTTCTACTTTGTGACATGATACTGCCATTTTATTGGTTTATTAAAGATCCCTTTTTGAAAGATTGCTTTTCTACATTCTCTTTATTTTGACTATATATATATACAGTATATTATTATTATTATTTAAAGTTTTCAAGTTTTGCTCATTTAAAAAGAAGAATATATTATTTTTAAACAAAACGATGTGCCACAACTATTGACACCTCTTACATGATCATTATGATCACATGTAGTATTTGTCATTGTGATGAATCATGGTACTACTTACATTTATATTTAATTTAAATTATACTTAATACTTCTTTCTTTACATTTACATTTATGCCATTTAGCAGACACCCAAAGCAACTTAAGGGCTTTTCTTAAGGGCTCAGCTGTGGCAGCTTGGTGCTGCTGAGATTTTAACTTGTAACCTTCTGATCCAGAGTCTAATCAATCGTTGGCATTTTTTTTCATTTCATAATGCTCCAAACAATCTCAAACAGGGAAATGTCTGAACTTTAGGCACGCCAGTTCTCTTAGAAAAACTCTTCTACTATAAAGTCATGCCGTTGTCATAGGTGCAGTATGTGGCTTAGCATTGTCCTGCTCAAATATGCAAGACCTGCCTTAAAAAAAACGTTATCTGAATAGAAGCATTCATTGCACTAAAACCTGGATATATTTTTTGCATTGATGGAGCCTTTCCAGATGTGCAATCAGCCCATTCCATAGGCTCAAATGCACCCCCCATACAGTCAGAGATTCTGCTGTTGAGCAAACCGGAACGTCCCGCTCCTCTTTAGTCCGGAGGACGCGGCGACGATGATTGCCAAAAAGAATGTCAAATATCGTTTTGCCCTTGTCCACAGAGACTTCCCCAGTTTCTTGGATTTAGAATCAGAAACAGAAGCCGGTTTATTGGCCAAGTGTGTTTACAAGGAATTTGGTTCCAGCTGTTGGTGACTCTCAAAAGATTGAGTGTATACACATGTATGAATATTGTGTGTCACATAAGATAAAGATGTGACTTTTGCACAATATACAGCAGCGATAGTGTGTGTAACATATAGGGAATGACATGGTGAGTGACTGTTTATAATGCAGTACTTATAGATATGAAGCAGGGCATATAATTAAGGTCAGTTGTTAATGTGGGTAATTGCCTGAGGAAAGAAACTGTTTCTGTGTCTGGCAGTTTTGGTGAACAAAGTTCTGTAGAACCTGCCAGAAGATGTTGTGTCCAGGGTGCAAAGGGTCAGTAGTGAGTTTTCCTGCCCGTTTTCTGGTTCTGTATAGTACAATTCCTGAAGGGTGGGCAGGGGAGCACCAATTATTTTCTGCTGTTTTAACTGTTTGCTGCAGTCTGCTCCTGTCCTGTTTTATTGCTGCTCCAAACCAGATGGTAATGGATGTGCACAGGACTGATTCAATGACTGCAGTGTAGAACCGTATCAACAGTTCTACATCTCCTGCACACAGAAAAATCAAGGTACAGGGATCAACCTAAAAGAGTCAATTTCTTTACCTACTTGTTTGCACCTCTAAAATATATATTTTTTTCTACTCTGCTATGGAAATGTATTAGATTGTAATTTTAAACCAAACCAGGACACAAATGTACTTTTCTATCACTCGGGTTGCATAAATGTCATTTATGTACTTTCTACAATCAGTGTAGAAAGTACATCCTCTGCTTGGCCAATTCATCTTTTAATGATATTATGTACTGTAGATAATGATATATTTTAAGTCTTTGAAATCTTACGTGTATGTTGGAAAACATTATTCAACAATATGTAGATGCAGCTTTTCAAAGATTGCTGAAGCTCCGCCCATCTTTACTTCTGAGAGACTCTGCCTCTCTAAGATACACTATTTATACCCAATTATCTTACTGACCTGCTGTCAATTAACCTCATTAGTTGTAAAAATGTTCTTTCAGCTCTTCTTTGTTAGTAAACTTCTAGCTTTTTGTTGCATCTGTCTTTTTTTAGAAGTTTTGCTGCAATCCATTTCAAATTTATTCCTAAAACGGTACCTCGCTTTTTTTTTCTATTGTGAATTAAATATAGTTTAATGAGATTTGCAAATCATTGCAATCTAAATACAGTATATACACAGTATACAGTATTTATATTTTACACAACTTTTTTGGAATTTCTCTATCATTTCCCCATAACTGAGAAACTGCTATTTCATGGGACAAACCTGTAGAGCATGAAACAGTGGTGAGATTTTAAAATGATGCTTTTTGTCCTATTTATATACGTTAAAAACCCATTTACATTTCAATTACAACCCATATTTTGCGCCAACACGGCCCGCCTGTAATCGTCTGTGTTCGTTAATCCCTAAAGGAGGGAAAAATAAAAAGCTAAAGCACCTCAGTAGACGACTTTTAAAGCACCTCACGCTACAATTAGAATCCCATGATCCTCTTGTGCGCAGTTAAAAAAGCACAAAGCCATAAACCAAAGCCTGCGTTTC
>NC_139587.1:26900443-26920443 GCF_946808225.1 Silurus aristotelis | reverse complement strand
GAAAGACATTAACTCTCTGCTAGATGATCTCATCAGCTCCTTATGTCTCTGAGATTATTCTTTCCTTTCTGCCTGCATTATTTCCTGGACCCAAACCCTGTCTCTGGTCCCTGTTCTGTCTGGTTTACCCTGGTGAACTTTGGACTGTATTTTTGTTTGTGTTTTTGCTCTGCCCTTTAATGCTCAGTTTGATTTTTGGACTGTTGTTGGATTCAGTTTGCCTCTGCCAGCATTGCCCTGTTTTCTGGCATCAAACTAAGGACTGTTTGTGGATTTGGTTTCGTCTCAGCCTGCATTGCTCAGTTTGCCTGCATTCAGACCCTGGACTGTTTATCGGACAGGGCTAGAAAATGCAAAGAAAAAGATCAATTTCACTTTTAAATATGATGCGAAATCAATGCAAGAAACATATAAAAGAATAAAAGAAAACAACTGAAAGTAAACAGAGAAATACGAAGATTATAAAGTGCCTGTGATTGAAGAAGTATTACAGATTGCAGCATTAAGTTTGACTGTGGCCTGTTAATAACTCCAACCTCATCATCAGACCGTTCTCAATGATCTACAATATGTCAAACTGAAATATACCCTAAACCCTGACCATAAGATATGTGGGTTTTTTTAATGTCCCATTCCACAATGAATCTCCATTCGCTGTTATAAGAACCTCCACTCGCCTGGGAAGATGTTCCACTAGATTTTGTGGAGATTTGTGCTCATCCAGCCACAAGGGTGTTAGTAACATTATTTACATTTACATTTAAGGCATTTAGCAGACGCCCTTATCCAGAGCGGCGTACAAAAGTGCTGTGAGTCTTCAAGATGGTCAGGGACTCCGCTGTATGTACATCTAGAGGAAGTTCATTCCACCACCTCAGTGCCAGAACAGAGAAGAGCCTTGAAGTATACTTACCTCTCATTCTGAGAGAAGGTGGTACCAGTCGAGCAGTGCTTGAAAGTTAGTAGTGGGTCTTTCCCAGACAAACGAACACCTCCATGCATAGGATGATCCATAATTTGGCAGGTTTTTTTCGGCATATATTGCCGAAATTGGCATCGCCCTTCAAAGGGCACAAGCTGTTCACGTCTCTGCCAGGATTAAAAAGAATTTGAAGACGATGAGCCAACATATCCCACTGCGTTCTGATTGGGACGATCTTGTCGTCTCTTTGGAGAGCTGCTCTGTTCAGCTTCATCAAAACGGAGCGCTCTGTTTAATCTGGTGAAACCTGCAGAGTGACCTAGTGTCCATTAAAACTGCCCGGCCACTTCGATCGTCCCACAGGCAGCATGTGGACTCACCACTGGATCTGTAGAGCCCAGCCAAAATGATTAGGCCCATGTAGGCGTTGACATCCTTGAAGTCCACCGCAGTCCATTTTTTTTCCGACGCGCCGCCCATGGAGGTTGGTCATGCTGACTATTACGTCAATCATCTCCTCCGTAAAAAAAAGCTTAAATGCAGAGTTTACATCCTGGGCTCTTGTTGGCCCTGAAGATCTTGAGCAGGTTGCATTAAAGGAGTCTCCGCATTAGTCGGAAAGCACACCTATCCATTTCTCCCGATCCAACTAGATCCAGGATCCTCAGTATCCTCCTCACATTCAGTCGTGGAAGTTGCGGATGAGGATCCTGCTACAAAATCTGGATCTGACTCTCCTGAGTCAGTGCTGTCTAAAGGAGATGAATCCTGCAGTTCCCAGGGGTGCTCCCAGGCTGCATAATTTCACCCAAAACCTCTTCAGTAGTGAAGCTTTTCCACGTTTTTGTTTAGTCTGTGCTTCTAATCAGCAAAGAGCAGCATGTGTCTAAATCCACTGACTTTGTTTTTGTTTACTCCATGTAGACTTTTTGTAGTTCTGAGAGCTGAGGTGCATATTCTGATTTTCCCAGACATATCAAGGTCAGTGAGCAAAGGTCACCCTCTCACACACACACACACACACACACACACACACACACACACACACACACTTTAATACTCTATAGAAAACTCAATAGGAAAGTCAAAAACTAAGCATTCTATCCACAGCACTATTTGATGGTCTTGTGGCACCATTTAGTCAACAGTAAAAAATGCAAATTCAACCTCTTTCCATCAGGGGGCACTACTAACTTTTCAAAAATGCATGCATACTGTATATAATGTCATGGCGGTGTAATTAAGAAATTTCGTTATAGTTACAGGTAAAAAAAGCCACAAGCAAAAAGAATAGAAAAATGAATCATTTAATTTAATGCTGCAAAAAAAACTAACAATGCATAAAAGTCAGTGTTGTTACTAATCTTTCACACATCCAAGCCTGTGAAAAATCCAGTCCACAATCATTTTTTTATATTAAAATGAGGTCATTTTGTGTTTTCCTCATATCTGTGACGTCAATAATTAAATTGGCAATAAAAAGTAGTTTAGTAGTTTTGATCAGAACTGCAGCTGATTAAGAGATTTAGAAGAATTTCGAAAGAAATATTGATCTGATATTTTTTTACAGCAGTTTAATTGTAATATACTTTAAAATGCAGAGCAACAGATGTGCCACGATAAACAAAATTTACCTCTCGTATCCTCTGGTCCATACTGTTAGTTCCCTTGTCATGTGACTCCACTATGGCACTGTGTAGCGTCTATAGAAGTCATGTGATAGAAGAACGAACGATTCGGTCCAGATGATTCATGAGATGTACATCTCCGTAGGTTATGTACATCTCATGAATCATCTGGTCCGAATCGTTCGTTCAGTATGTGACTCAGAAGAACGAGGATGCTCAAAGAGTCTCTTCTGAGTCACATTAAAGACTCGTTCGTGAGCAACAGTACGCACATTTCCATTTGCATCATTTTATTTTTGTTCAAACAATTATGCACATTTTCTTCAATTGATATGATCTGAGATTCATACACTGGTGTTTTTATGGTATTCTAAATCAGTGGCCCCCAACCCCCAGGCTGCGAACCGGCACCGGTCCATGGGTCAATTGGTACCGGGCTGCATAGAAAGAATACATAACTTACATTATTTCTGTTTTATTTATTATCTGATTCTAAACAATGTTTTATTTGTCACATGTCTTCCCTCCATCCACTACCTTCTTAAAGGGGCTCCGACCGCCAATACATAATACATTACCGCTAAATTCAAACCCCCAAGCAAGCAAAATGAACAAAAAACAACACGATGGAATCACGTTTATTATTAGATTTAGAAACATTTAGAAGATTTTTATGGTCGTATCATTTTATTTAGTTGTAGTTATCCGCCACACCTTAAAGGCCGGTGGCACAAATGAAGGTTGGGGACCTCTGATTAAAATTTTTTTTCCGTATGAAATTCAAACTTTTACTATCAGCATCTTTCACATTTCATGTATCAGTGACTTACATCGTCACAGTGAATCATACTTTTTAATAAGCATCTGCAAAAAGAAAAAAAAGTCCTGATAGGAAACCTTTGTTGAATGTGTCCCAAATTCTGTCTTATTCAAACTTCAGACTTCATAAAAAGCTGCCAATTTATCTGAGTATATCAGAAAAAGCGAACGATCCACCAACACTGTCAGATCCCATTCTGTCAGTCACCCAGCACACATCCTGACAACTCTTCATCCTGAGGAGCGCTCCACCTGAAGGTGTCTCAAACCCGGGTTCATAAGAGGTCTTTAAAGCTCTGCTGAATCAGCAGGTAACCTGCTAAGAGTCGTGAGTGAGCCTGCGGCAAGATTTAACAAGACTCACTTGCTGAATTCGTGATTGATACAAGTGAGTCACGGCAGCCAGAGGCAAAGCTCAGGTTTATTTTATGCTGCTTTTGTCAAATACATAAGTGGTTAAAAAGTCTGTTTATTAATTTGTCATTCATTTCAACGATGTGTCATGATAAATTATGTTTAAATATATCTACCGCTAGTTACATGGTTGTAATGCACGACCTGGAAGACTGAACATCAACCTGACATGAAGCAGATCTACAATTAGATCAAACCGAGAGAGAGAGAGAGAGAGAGAGAGAGAGAGAGAGAGAGAGAGAGAGAGAGAGAGCGAGAGAGAGAGAGAGAGAGATGTGTATGTGAGTATGTACAGTATGCAACAAATATTTAACCACTGCATCATCGAAAGCATCCTGACCAACTCCATCGCTGTATTTCTTTTCAAGTAAGTATTTGTTCTTCTCACCTCTGTGTGTGACACAGAACCATTGATGAGACAAAATGGAGATATAAAAAGATCATTTCTGATGCTTTAGCATTAAACTAAAACTTTCTTTCGGCTTCTCCCATTAGGGGGCGCCACAGCGGATCATCCCCATGTTTGATTTGGCTCATGTTTTTACGCTGGATGCCCTTTCTAACGCAACCCTCCCCATTTATCCGGGCTTGGGACCGGCACTGAAAGTGGCTGGAGTTGGTTCCCTGACCGGGGATCGAACCCGGGCCACAGTGGTGAGAGTGCCGCATCCTAACCACTAGACCACCAGGGGAAAACGAGTATTAAAACAATAGATAGGCGATTTCCATTCGAGTCTCCGGGAAGTACAATATCTCTCAGCGTCGTCCTGAGACCCGAAATGTGTATCCTGAGAATACAAAGTACACACCTTGAGGTTTCTGTTGGGTTCGAGGAACAAAAAAACCCCCAGAAGGACATAACGAGGATGTACAAAAGTGTAAATTGCAGACGTAGTGTAAAACTCATTCAGACCACGCTACACGCCTCTCAAACTGGCAGCCGAGGCAGGGAAAGTCACAGCAAAGGCATCAGGAGAGAGAGAAAATTGATATCCGTAAGAAAGTGTCTAACGTGTCTTCAGGAATAACAGATCGTGATGACAGGCAGGTAGGCAGTGAGATACGTCTTATTAAATATCCTTCGGAGAAATTGCACTTGAAGAAGGTTATATAAACCGCCACGCTACAATCATCGATCTCTGCTTCTGGCTTTTCCAAATTGCTTATGTATATATATATATATATATTTATTTATTTCTTCACTCACTACTACTTCTTTCAATCCAAATCCTCCTCCACCTCCTCTAGGTCTTTTACAGACTCTCACTTGGGATCCAGTGGACCTATTTTTAGTGTTGTTGACATGTTTGGGGAAGTGGTAGCTCATCGGACAAGATGTTGGTCTTCTCATCCTAAGGTTAAGGGTTCAAATCCCAACACCACCAAGCTGCTGTTACTGCAGGACCCTCGATTGCTCAGCTGTGTTCTAAAACTGAGAAGACGCTCTGGATAAGGACATCTGCCAAATGCTGTGAATGTAAATGGCAACATCTCCTTTATATAAGTCAGTTCTCAGTGCAGTCTCTTAAAATTAAGATTTGCTACAAAAAAATTGGCAGAAAATCATCACAGGCTTTTCTTATTTTAATCCTACTTAGGATATAAGTAAAAATCAGTAGCTTGTCATTTTACAAACTGCTGTCAGAAACACTTAATGGCACATGATGGACAAACTTTCTACAACACACACACACACACACACACACACACACACACACACACACACACACACACACACACACACACACACACACACACACACACACACAAATACATAAAAAACAGCCTTTAATGACAGACTGTAATTGGGTAATCAGATATATAAAGTTATATATAAATAGGCCAGTTTGGTTTACCAAATTGATTTGAAGATATTTGTGGGTAGCAGGTCAGGAACCTGTTTCTAAAACTGGGCTGGTGCAGGACTCTGCTCCATTTACAGAAAACTCAGAGGCCAATATCGCATTTCACATCAGCAGTGACAAAATGTCATAGTGATTACATTAGCGGGGATTATGGGTATCATCAAAGATGTATACAGGAGGTTTTCATTGGGAGTGACGACGATGGACAGGATTAGAAACCAGTTTATTAGAGCACATGTAGGACGTTTTGGGGACAAAGTGAGAAAGTCACGATTGAGATGGTTTGGACGTGTGCAGAGGAGGGACATGGGGTATATCAGTAGAAGAATACTGAGGATGGAGCCACCAGGAAGGAGGAAAAGAGGAAGACCAAGGACAAGGTTTATGGATGTGGTGACAAGCAGGTAGTTGGTGTGAAAGAGGCAGATGTAGAGGACAAGGGGGGTGTGGAGATCCCTAATGGAAGCATGTCGACAGAAAAAGTCTGTCAATAGTGTGGAAACATATGGTGTTTGAGACAAATGATTGTTCCTTTTGTCTCTACAACAAACAGTGAAGAGATAAGTCCAAATATTTGTTTCTAACAAAAGAACTTCTGTAAGACAGAGAACAGGAGAGAAAATGTGATCAGACTTTCTCAGCCCCAAAGTTAAACACGGAGGTGGAAGCTTAATGGTTTGGGGTTGTTTTGGAGACTTATTCCGGAAAAGGAACCAACATGGCAACTGCTCCATACTTCATCACCATGCGATTCCATCTGAGATGATGAGCCGAAGCATAACAGTCGTCTAGAGTGATATCTATCAAGGAATTACCTGCCCAGTCACTGCACCTAAATCCTTCGCACTGCTCTGGGATGAACGGGTTTACAAAAAAGAACGAAATCTCTAACTGAAGAACACCTTTGGCAGTTTTTACAAGAGGCACGGCAAAGTATTTCAGCTGAATATTTGGAAAAACGCTGATACAGCGTAAAGTGTAAAGCTGTTCTTCATGCTAATGGAGGATTTTTCTATAAAAATAAATTGGATATTATAAATTGGATGTGAATATTAAATATTCACAACTTTACTTGACCTAGTTTTTTAATAGAAACAAAACATTAGTCCTGTGTTTTCTGGGATCGTTGTTGTATGAAGCACCAGGGTTCAGGAGGAACGTTGTTTCATTTCACTGTGAAAAGGAATATGCCGGTATTTCTAAAAAACCATAAAAGACTCCACATTTTAAACAGGGAATGTAGAATCACATGGGTAAGAAGGCGCTTGGATTCTGAATGCAGGACACAATGAGATCAGAATGTATCATGATAATACATTGTTGTATACATTGACACGATCTCTGAGCTCTCTAAACACACACGCAGATACAATATTTGCAGGTCTTTAAATCCCAAAACAACATCAAACCTCAGTCTGATCAGGTGTGAAGGAATAAATGACTTAAATTCAGGAGAAGAAAAGCTGAGGCTCATTTATGGACTGTCGTAACTGTCCCTGAGGTCACTGTATATCTGGGTTAATGACGTATGGTAATCGAGACAGTAAAGTGCTGAAGCGTTATATTCTGTAAGGGATATTTAATCGTTCTGGCCATATGGTTGGTACACAAAATACTTCTCTTCTCTGGAACACTGTGGGTCTGAGCCTGAGCCTATGTGTGTGTGTGTGTGTGTGTGTGTGTGTGTGTGTGTGTGTGTGTGCGTGCGTGTATAGACTGTAGACAGTGCAAACTTTATTTGGCTTCAAGAGATAAAATCGACTTCTTCCTACCAGTTACACTCCAGTTATGGCCAAAGGTATGTGGACACGATAAATTTCAGACAATAAATTAATAAATAAATAACTCATTTTCTCTTGCTCATGAAGGACCTCCTTGCACAGTGTACTAGGAAAATAACACTTCAGTGTTAATTCTAATTACTCAGGCTGATCATCCTGGTGATTACAATTCGGTTCAGTGCACTCGGTACAGTCGCAGTTCAGTCCCATGTCTTATAAGAATGATTAGCAGTAATCATAAAACAAAAAGAAAAAAGGAAAAAAAAATGTATGTGGTGGTTTTTTAACGATGTGGGGGGCATCTATTTATTATATGGCCATGATTTGGCTCCACTGGTCCTACTAGTGCTACTGAACGATCGCTTTTATCCTATAATGGAGAGATATCCACTTATATTTTGGACTCTGGATAATGTTTTCTTTGATTTGAGGCGATTCTGTGCAGCTGAGGACGGTTTCTCATCAACCGCTCTGGGGATCCATGAAATTACAGAATAAGAACAGGAGCTTTGGTTTTTGGATTTGGACTGTAGTTAATGTCAACAGTCTGCTACACTGACTCAGGACTACAGTTTGCTTCTGATCACCATCACTGCACCTCAACATCGTTTATCTGTAATAAATGGACATTCAGTGCAACCCAGATGAGGACGGGTTCCCTCTTGAGTCTGGTTCCTCTCAAGGTTTCTTCCTTATGCCGTCTCGGGGAGATTTTCCATCACCACAGTCGCCTTGTTCATCAGAGACAAACTTACACTTACAAAGAACATCATTTATTTTTTATCACCACATTATCTGTGTAAAGCTGCTTTGAGACAATGTTCATTGTTAAATGTGCAATACAAATTAAAATGAATTGAATTATATTCAGAGAATTTAGAAGACGCCCATATCCAGAACGAAGTATATTTATCTAATTTTTACACCTGAGCAATGATGGGGTTAAGGGCTTTACTCAGGGGGCTAGTGGTGGCAGCTTGGTGTGGCTGAGATTTGAACTTACAACCTTCAGAACCAAGGCCCAATGACTTAACCACTAAGCTATATGTGGCGCAATTAAGAAAAGAAAAAAAAAAAAAATAATAAATGTAACTGCAAGGGCATTTCCATGTGCCCTTTTAACTTCTGCCATCTTGGATTTTTTTCTTACTGTACACTGTGCCTGCTTATAACTTTGTAAAGATGCAAAAAATGACAGATAAATCTCCAGTATTTATCCAGTTTTCAGTCTCTTTTCATTCAACATACCACTCTAAGCGCATGGTCTTTACCTTGATTGACATCTACTTCAAATTAACTGGGTACAATGTGTAGTATTGCACAGGTAACTTATTCATGTCCATTAAACATGTGGAAAAAAGAACATAGAAAATTTCTTTCAATCTCTTTGAACTGAGCCAGTTGTTTAAACAGACAAGCCTGTTTAGATTTTCAGATGACAGAGCAGCTCGTAAAAATACTATCGCAATTTTGTTTTAAATTAATGATGGTGTTTTAAATTATGTAAATCATCAGAAAACCAAGCAGAACTTTTGCTGAGTTTCCACACGGACGGTTTTAACAGCCGGATTTGTGCATCATGGCAGTTTTTGGTACTTGATTTGAGACTTGGATCAGTAAAACAAATGTTTAGTGATTAAAATGTTTTTTTTTTTTCGGTTTATGTTTTATTTTTTTATATTTGAGTAAAGAACGACATGGTGAATAAATGTGCATTGTGTTGAATGTTTTAATTTCACCTCTTATATTTATTTATGTTTTTATATTAACTGTCGAGCAGAAATACATGCTGCATTATTCACGCATTGATAAAATTAGTGCCGATAATAATTAAACAAATGAAAGTACATCATTTAGCAAAAGAGAACAATTTACAGTACTGTACAGTATAAACTATACAGGCTTACTTAGACAAAAAAAACATTAAGGAATTGTTTTAATTAATAAAAATATAATTAATAATTATGAAATAAAGTAAAATGTTAATACAGTACAGTACTGTATACATAAAATCGCATTTTTGGGGTGGCGTCTGTGTATCGTGGGCGGTTTTGGAACGTAACCTCGTAAAACGGGGGATTACTGTATTTATGTCCACCGAAGGGCAACAAAATTGTAAGTGAGGTTTTGTCAGACTGTATTTCTTTGTATTGAGCTCTGATTTCCTCGGTATAAGCTTCAGGTAGAACAAGGTTTATAGACAATAGATGGATGGAAGGGTGGATAGATGCTACTTTCTTCTGTTTCCCAGAATTGAGATACAGTGATAATTATTTCCCTGCTTGCTTGTGTTTGTTTTTCTGTCTCTCAGTGTTTAGATCTCATCCTCCCTTCCTCCCTATCTCTCTCTCTCCTTCTATCCATCCATGGTGTGATTCTCCACACTGCAGAGGCGGTGTGTTAAAATGCCACCATCTGCAATCCTGTTTATCTCTTTATGTACTATGCTAATAAACGCCCCTCCCTCGACCCACCTGAGACGATGCCAAAGCGTCACGAGAGCGCCGGCAGCGCTGAAAGCTTAATCACTAAACCAGCGGGAGAATTTCACAAGTTTTCGTCTCAGGCAGCTGACTGACGGTCGTGAAAACAGCACTATTACTGATACCGAATAGCGGCTTTGCCATATGGCGTGTGAATTTATTACACTTTTACTTTTACACTTTTACCTTGGAAGCAATATAACGTTAAAGTTAACAACTTTAAATGTTAAGCCACGCCCCCTACCTGAGTCCAGGCATCTGCATTAGCTGTTTTATTGATATCTAATTAGAGATGAATCGTCCAGCTCATTAATGGCTCAACTTTTTCACACACTTTCTATAGGGAGGTGGCAGCTTCATGATTAAGGCATTCGGCTTTGGGTCTAAAGGTTGTGAGTTCAAATCCCAGCTGCACCAAGTTGCCATTTCTGGACCCCTGAGCAAGGCCCTTAATCCAATAGCTGCTGAGTTATGGTATGAGTGAGATAAATGTTGGTCTGGATAAGGGTGTCTGCCAAATGTGAATTTACTCTGTATGGGGAAATAGTTTTTAGACATCTGACTATAAGTCAGTATGTGCTTTTTTGCCATCTCATTCCACAATAAGTCCCCATTATAATTGCATTATAATAACCTTCACTCTTCTGGAAAGATGTTCCACCAGATTTTGTGGAGATTTGTGCTCATTCCGATACTACAGTGTTCGTAATGTCAGGTACTGATGTAGGTGAGGTAAGGATTCATCGCAATGGTTTTCAATAAGGTTGGAGGTCTGTAGCAGATGATCTTCTAATCCAAACCATAAAAAAGCATGTCCTAATGGGGCTGGCTTTGTGCACAGGGGCTTTCGTCATGCTGGAACAGGTTTAGGCCTCCTAGTTCAGGTAAAGGGAAAATCTTATGCTACAGCAGCTAAGACATTCTGTACATTTGTGTGCCTCCAAGAAGAACCTAACACATGGCTGCAAAAGTCAGGGGTCTGAATAACTTTGTCTATATAGTGTAGATAAATAGATAGAGGGATAGATAGAGGGATCATTAAATAGACAGACAGACAGACAGACAGACAGACAGACAAACAGACAGACAGACAGACAGACAGACAGACAGACAGACAGACAGACAGATTACGAAGTAATTAACTGATCAATACTGATGCTGGATTTTTTCAGTGTTTGAAATGGGGGAACGGGAAAAAAATTGAATAAAAAGAGCAAAACTACATCAGGAGCATGCACATCTACGAAAACACGTTCATCTTTCAGCGGAATGCCGTACTGTGCAATATTTGTCATGCGTATGAGCGTTTAAAGATTGCTACGACCCGAAAGGCGATTTCCTCCCTGAAATAAACACCTCAGGCCATGTTTAAAGATAAATCTTAAACAGAATGATTATGTTTCGTTCATTTTACAGATTTATATTAACACATGCTATTTTATCCCGTTTCACATTTAGTCCTCTAATAATAATCTCCACTCTTCTGGTGAGATGTTCCACTAGATTTTCTGGAGTTTTGTTCTCATTCAGCTACATGGGTGTCAGTAAAGTCAGGTACTGATGTGGGTAATAAGGTGAGGAGGTTCTGAACTGGTGCGAGCAGGTCAAACAATTGGGCCCAAAATGCAGTCCACAAAACGACAAACTGAGCAATGCACGCTGAGACCTTCAAAAGTTCAAAACAGAAAACAGGGCAATGCAGGACCAAGAGCAGTCCAAGGTCACAAGGTAACAGAACCAAACAGAGAAAGAATAGTCCAAAGAATACAGATTTAGGCATTAACGGTAATCAGAGCTAGGCAGAAGCTTCTGGAAGCAAAACTGGAATAGGAATGAAGAGAAGACGACCGGTGAGCTGCAAGGAAATCAGGCAAGATTACTCTATGAAACTCTGGAGTAACAGGAACAGGATCATCTGGCTGCGAGCACAAGCTTGAGGTGTCCTTAAATGCCCCAATGGCGCTGGCTGGAAAAGTGCGTTACGACCCGGAAGTGCAAGCCTGTAGGATCCTGACATGATAGTGTGTAAACCTAGATAAATAAAGTACTTTATTCTAAACAGAGAAAGTCCCAAAACTTTCTGATGCCACTTTATATATTTATAGATAATTTCTTTTCTCTATTACCCACTCCTACCTTTCAATCAACACAGATTTCAGCTTTGCCCCACATTTCCACTCATTTTTCCATTTGGGTTGTCCCAAAATAGTAATGTGTACCAAAACTCTCCTGTGTTCTCTAGCCTACATCAAATTTGAACTATAAAGCATCAAATCATGTGTGCTTATTAAACCCAAATTCCTCCTATTCATCAGTGATCACATGGGACAGAAATATCAGACCTCCAGTCTGATTACACACTGATCTTTCCTCTCTGGAGATCAGGCATGAGCCAGATAGACACGCCGCCGTCGGAGAGGAACCGAGTCACACTGCAGACTTAATGAATATCAGCACCGTGTCTTCTGGATGGGACCCAATTTCACTGCGAGTCTCTAAACGGTTCATTAGACACCTATTAATTAGAAATTTAAACGAGCTCGGACCGCCGTTATATGAATAAAACAGGTTCCAGTGTGGTGGAAAGACAGAACTCGGGTGGTCCGATGCTAATCACATGTGATACTGGATCAACAGAACCTGATTAAAACAGATAATGAAAGCAGAGGAAGGAAAAGTGGTTAGTGGAATAATGATCCCAGAGAACCACTGATGATCAATTGAGCAGGACCTGGAACCTAAAACAGATCAGGTATATGATCTGATGGGATTCGGGTTAAAATCTTAACATCCTCTCTGTAAGAGAATCAGCAGAATAATTGCAAATAATTTCAGAGTCTCAAACTCTATCGAAAGTACAAGAGGTAAATAGTTTTGAAAGTTCAGATATTTTCTTCCAGAAAAACTGATGTGAGTGCATTCCACATTTAGTCCCTATACCAGGCTACTCAAGATCTTTCTCTCCAAACCAACTACACCATATCTTCTGGAGCTGGCTTTGTGCAAAGAGTATTGTCCTGCTGGAGCAGTTTTGGGAGTCCTAGTTTAAAGTAGAAGGAGAAATTGTGTGCCTCCAACTTTATCCTAACAGCTCGAAGTGGTTGTGACACTCGACACTCCTTCCACAATAAAATAATACGTTGTTAGACGAAGGTCTACCAGCTCTATCAGGAAGTAGCTATTTGAGGCTTTAATAAATTAATAATGAGTTATAAGGAGAAGTTTATCCCTAATGAGTGGCACAGAGGAGATGGTGGTTGAGGGAAAAACACCCTGAGATGATATGAGGAGGAAACCTTGATAGGAACCAGACTCAGAAGGAAATCTATTAGAAATCTGATCTAGATCTTATAGTTGCATCAATGTTGAGGTTATCAAATGTTCCCTTATAGAGACTTTGGATCAAATGTGTCATTGTAGCAAACTGTTTATATGAATTACAGTCCGTTGTCATGGATCCTCAGCACCAGCAAGTGGAGCAGTAGCAGTGGTGTGTGCTCAAACCCCAACCTTTTTTTGACTGCAGAAACAAGTACATGATACATGATTGAAATCAACACTCATGACACATGACAGACTTGTGTGAAAAAGAAATCACTGCCTTTTGTCAGAACGAGGAGAATGTTCACTCGGGGAAATGTAGCCACCGAAATTTACTACAGAGGACCAGAAATTGAATTGTGCAGACCCCGGACTCTGTACATACTAAACGTTAGCAGCGTGCTGAACTTAGCAGAAGACGGCGAAGCCCCCAGGGAGCTCTATAGTTTAATTACTGAAGAAAGATACATATGGAGACGTATTACATCATCATCATCATCATCATTCATGGAAGATCGGATTGAAGAACTTTGATTATAGTTCCAATAAATTATGTATATATAACTGCATAGCGTATTTAGGAGTCATGTGACAAAAAAACTAACGACACGGACCAGAGATGAACTTATGAACCTTATGAGATGAACTACTTAATTCTGTTTTTAGGTACATAACCTACAGAGATTTCGCTCATACAGTAGAGAAGGTTGAATCACTGTTTGAGATGACGTTCTTCTGAGTCACATTTGTTCATGAACTACCATCACTAATCTACTGCCAGATTTCAAACCTACTACGTCAAAACTCCTTACAATAATCCAGATACACATCAAAAACTATTGATTCCAATATACTATTAGAGGTACAAGGTTGCTGAAATGACAAGTCATACAAATAAGCAACTGAGGGGTAAAGGGCCTTGCCAAGGGGCCCAGGAATGGGAGCTTGGTGACACTGGGATTTCAACTCCTGCCCTTCTGATTTAAAGACCAATGCCTTAACCACTTAGTTAGTGCTCCCACTTGCACAAATAAACCTACGAGGAGTATTTTAACGATGCTAGTTTCCTTTTCTGAGGTAACGCTAAAGTTGTTAGCTAAGTTTTTAATGATCATGAGGTCCTGTTGCAAACTTTGAATGTAAAACATAAGTAACTGATTTTTTGGTTACTTAGCGATACAAGCAAGGGCCAGTGGTGAACAGTAACAAAGTCAATGTAACTCGTTACTGTACTTAAGTAGCTTTTTCACGTTTCTGTACTTTACTGAAGAATTTCCATTTGGTGAGATTTTTACTTCACTACATTTTAAAGTCAAAATCTGTCGGGTTTTTTTTTTTTTATTATAAGGGACTTAAAAACTTAACTGGTCAAACACACAGCAAGTCACCAATCAGGGTCGAGTCCCCGCTCTGTTTTAAACTTGTTTTGATTGGTGGAATCTACTTACCACCAACATACAGTTCAGCATCAGTTCAACAGCAAGCAGAAGATTTTAAGAGGAATAAATGATGGAAGAAACTCCAGACTCGAACTCACCACAACACACGTGACCTCATTGGAGTAATTTTTGTGAATGATAATAGGAACATTATAGCCATAATAAATTAAAGCACTTTGGATACTTAGGAACATTTGAAGTCAAATACTGAGCGTAGCTTGTGGACCACCAATGGCAAAGGCTAATCCAGGCTAGGTGTGCTACACAATTTTTGATGCAAGATATGGAGGTGAAGAGCGGCCTGATGTAAAGCCAAGTGCAATAAAATGGTGTATAAGAGCACAGCTATCCATGGATTATTAAATATGTACCTGAATTAACAAGATAAAACTGTAATAGAAGTTTGCAGTGCAAAACTGACTGAATGGATCATTAGAAATTTTATATAAGGCTGCTTAGATCTAAAATCTAATAGTGTCGTATAATTTATTTGAAAGACAAGAAGAGAGTAAGAGCCAGAGAGAAATTTACCTGCATTTGTGTCATGTATAAAACTGTTAAACTCCTGGTATAATTTCTTCTGTATATTTCTCATTTGAACGTTTTTCTCTCCCGTTCGGCAAATTTGCAATGATTTAGAACAGGGTTCCCCGAACCTTTTTCTGTGAGGGCCACATCATTTTTCCTTTCTTTATTGGTTTGTAACAGAAAAATGACATGGGCTGGAGAGACTACCAGTATTTTTGTGGAGATTTTATTACAGTTTTAAATTGTATTTATGATGCCTGCTAATACTAATAATAAGTTTATTATTTTGTTCTGCACTGTAAAGACAAATAAACATTAGTTTTAAAGAGATATATCGCCTATTAAACGATTGTTACTATCATAATAAATCATTATAAAATTTCAAAACAACAAAACATTTATTATGCTTATGCTTATGCATATGATTGTTGGGTGAATCTAACAGACAATTAGGCTTTGATAACTAAAGGTCAAGTTGATAGTGGATTTCACCGATACCGATAGCTTGGTTGGATCTTACTTGCCGATAATCGATTAATCAAACGGTAGATTTAAAAATGGATACTGGATATATATAAAAAAAAAGTTCAATATATATAAAATAGTAATGATAGTATTTATTACAAAATAAAAAAAACAGTAGTGAATCATGAAAATGTGCGACAGGAATAAATATGAATAAATTCATTAAAAAATATAATTATACAATTAATAAATTCGAAATAATAAATATATATATATAGCGCTCTCCGTGCAGCGTGCGGGCTCACATGTAAAAACAAACAGCACATGCCGTCAGTAATTTGCCTCTAGTGGACGTTCTCATTATGACAGCGGACCCGAAGGTAGAAAAAAATCGGTATGGATTATATCTGTTTGCCGATAGCCAATAGTTCCAGCAATCAATTATCAGTGCCCTGAGCTTTATTAATAACTAAGAGAAAAAGTTAGCCTTTATTATCAAATATAGATATGATATGAGAAATAACACATTTTAAATTTCATGTCTCTGGCATTGCTCCATATGTAAACCCGTACGTTTAACAGCTTGAACACAACTTTCAGCCAATCAGAATCAGGAAATTAAATAACCCATTTTTTGAAGTGAAACAACGTCATAAAAAGATTATATAATTCATAATAAGGCTAATAATAATGAGCGTGCTAATGTGTACATGCTAACATGTCGAGTAGACAGTTCTACTTTGTGCAGACATGCTTAAAAGTGCTCATTCTTGAAAAATTCCAGCGATTACATGCTTTTTTTCTCCACAGGAAACTCTAATAAGCAGAATGTCCTGTGGAAATCTGCTCAGCTGTGCAGATACTTCGGTAATAAATGAAAGCACTGGATGGTCGCTTGGCACAGGCATGAACAGGCAGCCCATATTTTTTGGAGCAGCTGATTAACTGGAGCAGGTGCACACAGAAGGAAAATCAGCACCAAAAAGGGTCCCTGAGAGAAGAACCGGATATCTCTGGGGGTACAAGGCCGTACATGCGGTGTGCTCTCGATCACGTGTATTTTGCAGTGAAAAGTCAGAAATTAACACTGGGCTCGTTATCGCAGTCTGACCTGGACAACGATGACAAAGCTGCTGTTGAAGATGATGATGCGAGGAAGGCTGATGATTCGGCATGAAATTGATCTAAGCCTCTGGGCAGCCAGACAAGTGATTTCACACTCAGGAGATTAGAACTGATATGAATAACATGGCAAAAGGCTTGAGGACAATCTCATAACAAACTGCCCGGGTCGATGCTGCTGTCGATGGTGCATTCATGAAGTCTGAGACAACAGCCGGACGTGTGATCAATAATCCAATAGAAGCTGCATTTAAAACAGCAACATATTCAATACAGTATGATGCAACACCATGCAACTCAATTTACAAACTCTTTTTAATCGAAAACAAAAGAAAGTGTTCGGTTTTGGCACACCGGCACCATGTCGCTGGGGTAAGCACAGGGTAACATACTTATTCACTGCCATACGATTCAGCAGCAGTGATTAAAACATGAAAGCTTCGGCATAAATGATGCATCGTTTTGGCCGTAAGGCAGCTCAAACAGAATAAAGAAAGGAATGAAAGACTGGGGGGAATGTGGTTGAAGGAAACTAATTAGCGAAAGGATGGTGCGATGAGGCGGAGTCACAGTTACCACCCTGAAGTGATATTTTTTGATAAAAGCATGTCTGGAAGGGTTTGATTCCTCTTACATAACTGTAGTTTTTTTATTATTTAAAGAACATTTTGATTTATAGAATGGAATGTATTATTGTTGTTTGATGTTGCGGACTAACAAACAAACACTGAGAATTTTTTGTGTCTCTGGTTACAAATTGCTGATACTGGAGACTCCTTCCATAAACATTAAAAAGCTCTATATTTTTTGCTTACAAATTGCTGAGACTCCTTCCATAAACATTATACAGCTCTTTGTATGAGTTTAAATTGCTGAAACTGGAGACTCCTTTAATAAACGTTATACAGCTCTATGTATTATAGTTTAATTTGCTAAAACTGGAGACTCCTTCCATAAATGTTACACAGCTCTATGTGTGATATTTGGAAATTGCTGAAACTGGAGACTCCTTTAATAAACGTTATACAGCTCTATGTTTGATAGTTGTAAATTGCTGAAACTGGAGACTCCTTCCATAAACATTATACAGCTCTATGTATGTTAGTTACACATGCTGAAACTGGAGACTCCTTCCATAAACGTTAAACAGCTCTATATTTTCTGCTTACATATTGCTGAGACTCCTTCCATAAACACTGAACAGCTCTATGTATGATAGTAACATACTTGTTACCATCTACTTACGATGGTAACAAGTTGCTGTAATGGGTGACTTTAATCATTATAGTTAAACAGGTCTATGTACAATGGTTACAAACGTCTAAAATTGGAGATTCCTTCCATAACCATTTAAAAGCTCTATGTACGATTGTTACAAAATCTCTGAAACTGGAGCCTCCTTCCATCAACATTTTACAGCTCTATCTATAATAGTTATAAATGGTTGTGACACTCGACACTCCTTCCACGAACATTAAGAACAGCTCTACTTATGTTGGTTATAAGTTGCTAAAATTGGAGACTCCTTCCGTTCAATGCAAAACAGCTTCATGCATGTTGGATACAAATGACTGACTCTGGAGACTCCTTCAATAATCGTTTGTATGTATAAGGGTTCCAAGTTGCTGAAACTAAAATCCCCTTAAGTAAACACTAAACAGCTATACGTATGGTAGATACAAACTGGAGAATCTGAAACTGGAGAATCCTTCATGTCTACCGTATAATTCCTCATGAATACGAACATATTATTATGTTATTATTAAGATCTACAGAAAAGCTTTAAGTTGCAGCTGCATTACTGTCAGATCTGTGGTTAAAGAAAAGGAATCCAGAATTTGAGTCAGTTTCGTTCATTTAACTAAGCAGGTGAGACGTGTCTTTTCTCTGATACTTTCCAGTTATTATAGCTAATGGTTGTCATCAAATGCCTCGCTGTCTGCCTAAGCGCCCGTCTTTTGGCGATTCAGCCATGATTTAAGGAGGAATGGAATTCAGCCATGATTTCCTGGTTAAAGGAGGAATATTTACTCATACTCTGTCTCTAAATCAGATCAGTCATTAAAGTGTTTTCACACAGAACAGCAGAAAGAGCTTCAGCGAACTTTTTCCGAAATACAGATTTATCCCTTGTTGTTAGAAGAAGAAAAAAATAAGTCTTCTGGAAAGTTTTTGGAGATCATCCCGTCACGATTATTTTCTCAACGCGTCTCTCTCCCTCGACCGTGGAATAAATCTCGGGTGTTTGTGCAGCTCTTAACGTACACAGGAAGCGTGAATTTCCAGCAGCTTTCACTCGGATGTTGATATAATGATAATATCACTGACTACCGAGGCTTCTTCTGAATACTCTGCACATATACACCCTTCTACAATGTAAATAACAGCATGCAAACCATCGTATGTACCTTTGCAGGACTTCCCACATGCAAGTTTTCCATTTTTCCCATTTTTATCATTGATAAGCTAACGCTTTTCATCCAGAACTGCATTTATTTCTCCCCAAGATCTTGTAATGATGATACAAGAAGAATCATAATGTCTGGACACTGTGGTGATCAATCTACAGTGTGTGAAAACAATATTTTATGCTCCCTGATTGATCTGTAACCGTTTGAGCTTGACATCCTGTAATTGTGGTACCCTGAAATAATGGCGTGACATTAGGAAAGCAAAAAACCATTGAAGGAAAAACCTGGTCATTGAGGATATTCAGGTAGTCAGCTGACCTTTTTTTCTAAACACATAACAGTGCTGATCCTAGACCTGACCAACTCGAGCGACCTCGCATCATAACAGTACCCCCACAGGCTTGTACAGCATGCCCTATGCATGGTTATCACTTCAACTGTTTTCCTCTTACCCCGATTTCTCTCTTTCTTGCATTCGCACTACTGCAATTTTTATACATTTGTAATTTTATTTTTATTTTTTCTTCTGATGTCCTTAAGAATGTATGTTTTATGCTGCTTGAGGATTCACATAGTAATAAATTCATTGTATGGTATAACAAACTGTTTCCTGTAAATAATACTGTGTTTATAATAAATTGATGGTGAATGTACAGTATGTGTGTTTCCCTAGTTATTGATTCTTTCGCTTTTAAACATTTGCCCTCTGACACTGTAATTACTGAGTCTGGGAAACGGTTTACATCTGCTTTTACTCATAAACACTGTTCAAATGATAGGTTCTGGCAGGAATTATAGCAAT